>NW_020664561.1:49956301-49998471 GCF_002925995.2 Terrapene triunguis
ATTTGTTAGTCTCTAAGGTGCCACAAGTACTCCTGTTCTTTTAATATCAGGATTAGGAAACGCTGGATAATCATTTCTAAACCCATGGAAGGCTACATCTACATTACAAACTAGGGATGAGATTCCCAGCTCGCATACACCTACAGAGAGTTGGCATGAGTGAAAAATAGTAGCATAGCCACAGCAGCACAGACAGCGGCAGCATGGATCAGCCATGCCAAGTATAAACCTGCTTGAACCCAATGTGGGCACGTACTTGCAGGGCCGGCTCCAGCATTTCTGCCGCCCCAAGCAAAAAAAAAAAAATTTGACGGCGGCAGTTCAGCAGCAGGTCTTTTGCTCCCAGAGGGAGCAAGGGACCTGCCGCCCCCAAATTGCCGCAGGTGCCGCCCCAAGCACCTACTTGTTAAGCTGGTGCCGGCCCTGCGTACTTGGCACAGCTAAGATGTGCTGTTGCCCATGCTACTGCAGATATACTGCTATTTATACTTGCGCTAAGTATGTATATGTGAGCTGGGATCACACCCCTACCTTGTAGTGTAGATGTAGCCAAAAAAAAGTTACTCTTCAAGGTGTGAGGTTATCTTAAAAACCTTCAATAATTAGATTTCACCCCACAAGAAGAATATATCAGCATATTCCAATTCTAACATCACTGAGTTAAGTAAAAATGGTAGAAAGATCAAATATTAAAAGAACAGATGCTGTACAGAAATGAAACCACCATAGTGGGAGATATTAGAATTAAAGAAAGTTACATGAGAAGGGTTAAAAAAATGAGTTAGTGGATTGATTTATGCATTTGGTGAAGATCACTAATGCAACTTGCTCAAACTTATTTGTTGCAACATCTCAGACACATTGTGCACATCCTGTATGCTTTTAATGACAAAGCAGAATATAAACTGCAAGTTTCATAAGTAAACAGGAAATCAAAAACAGTCCAAATGCAATACAGCCAAATCAATGGTTCCATAGGAACTTTTCATTTTTTAATTAATGTCATTCCTTTTAAATTTTCACCGTCTACGTTGCATTAAGTACACCTCCTCCGCCCCCAAATTTGTTTTCTACGGCTTTGTTTGTTTCCTTAAGTACAATATCCATACCTTAAAAATTTCTTCTCTCAGAGTTATTCAACTTGCACAGACTTTGCAATTTTTACCGGGGAGCTTTTAAATCACAAGAACAAACTTTCACGCTTTAAAGAGCTGCTCGTGTACTCAGTGCATTCCATCCAAAGGCTCCAAGCCTGTAAACTGATACGTGTGGGCAAGAGCCGCATTGATACAAGGCATGGAAGTGTCAATGGAATACTGACAAGGGTACAGAAGGTCCAGCCACACATGAGCTTGTGGAGTTGGGACTCTATTCAGCATGCAATTTTCAAATGGTCAGAACTTTGATAGATTTTAACAAAAAATTGAGGTTGACGTAAGGCACTAATGCTCCTTAAGAAGTAAGCAAATGCCATGTTTCGGCCATTTTTGCTATAGCCCTATTTTTAGAAGTATAGTTAGAATTTTCCAACATATTTTAATCTTTTAACTAAAAATTGCTGCTAGGATTTCACTCGTATGTTGAACAGAGACCAAACATGTAAGAGTTTGTGTTAAAGAGCTCTATTCTTTGCTCAGCCAAACACCCAAGTAAGGCAAGCGGGCCTACTGTAGAGTGGCCTAGCATGTATAAACTTTAATTTCCTTTATCTTAAATGGGATTTACATTACAGGATCTCAAAAAACAGCTGTGTCCTTAGCTTGTGTCCTTAGGTCTGGACGAAAGTAAAGGCAACCTTTTAATTAGAGAACTGGTGGTTTGTGTAGTAACTAATTTCTTGCTGTGGTAAGGGGGCTAACCTTTCTAACGTGTGAATATATGTGAACATGTAGATGTTTAAGTAGTAGCACTATGTAAATCTATATTAAAAAGAACACAATTAGATACCAACTCAAATTCTAAGCAGGTGACAGATCACAGAGTGTAACCCTTCATTCTTAAAGGTATCAGCATTAAATTACTCTACCCGCTAGGGGAATCATGAGTTGCTGATCACCACTGTATTAAAGTAGATAAGTTAGCCAGAAGGGGAGCAAATAGAGTACATCATTCAATTAATGGTGCTTTGAAGGAGTGTAATAATAGTTCAAAAGCTGAGAAAAACTATGCCTCCTTGACTGTACGGGGTTACTATGTGTAAGGTTAGAGTCAGAGTTTATGGCCAGAAGGGACCACCAGATCGACTAGTTTGACCTGTTGTTTATCACAGGACACCAACACCTCATCCACATACTAAACCTAAGAGCTGAAATTAGACCAAAAGCAATCAAAAGTAGACCAAAGATTCATCATGTATTTCATTGAACTCCTGATATGACTGACTGTGTTGATTTGATCATCTGATCAACTGTAGATCCCATTTCATGTTATTAATATCTTGATTAATCAATTCAACCTCAACCGTAGCCTTAGATTTAATCATTGTATTGTTCCATCCTGTTTGTTTCGGAAAATTATATTAATTTAGACAGTGATATGTTGATTTAAATTATATTTGCTTTCACATGATCTTAATAGAATCCATAAATCATACCAAATTGGTTTCTTTCTCAAAACAGCAACAATGCTAAATAACCTCAAAGGCACAGGTGATCCTGGCCATAATTTATATCTCATTACCCTTACACCTATCATGCAACCTTGTGCAGGTCACTTAACCTGTCTATGCTTTAGTTTCCATATCTATAAAATGGGTGAGATAGATCCTCAGTTGTGAGTGCTATAATAAACAGTACATTTATATTAAGGACAATATTTTCTTTTTTCAATCCATACTAAGTTTCCTAACCTCCCTTGATCCTTTTGGTATTAACCGTACAAAGGATTTTATATTACAACTGTAATACTGTAAGATTATATGCTTTAAAAGGCCACCAACAATGGCCAAGTTATAATTATGTCATGACAGTATAGAAGAAATCAAACACAGAATAATTAGAACTATAGTTAAAGGCAGGGTCTGGAGAACTGCAAGCAGAAAACTGCCTTCTAAAAAGATGCTTGTTTATCTTAAGAGTTCATAGGACTGCATTTTAAAGAGGCCATGATTATAATGATATATTCTCACAAAATATTTGATCATTTATTTTTAACTATTTATTATATAGGAACAATCACTGTCAGTCTTTAATATGTCAGTCAAAAGTGATTTAAAATTGCCTGAATTTCAGAAATTCAGGAAATCTGCCACCATCATGGGATGACTTTTTATTTCAGTGCCACACCTCATCAATAAAATAACTACTGAATTATCACATCCATAATGATAGGCTCAAGTATATAAAATACATTGTTTTCAGAAGAGTCAGACACTATGCTTTAAAGCAGACTATGATCCTGTTGTATATAACGCTACAGTATATGCAATTTATAATTTGTCTCTATAGCATCCAGAATTGATGCTATAAAGATGAAATACACCAAGGGTTTATGAGATTGAGAAGATGTTTAGAGCTCATTCCTGAACAAGTGAGCAAAGTTCAAGTAAAAGTGCCTTTCATAGGAGAATAGAAATTGCTGGACTGGGTCAGACTGCTGGTCCATCTAGACAAGTTTATTCTGGATCTGACAGTGACTAGGTATTAAATGAAGCGGCAAGAAACTTGGCAGACAACAGTTATGGTTCAACATGTGTAAAAGGGCCAAAGCTCATTAGCAGTTGATCCTTAACCAACTACAACTGGATATAAAGCAAGAGGGATGAGGGGAGTAACACCTAATTCAGTCCTCTGATAAAATCAACTCAGGTTTGGGCCATGTGGACCTCTTACGCAAAGATCCATTGGCTGTACCATTTGTTGCTTCTTCCACACTTCTATTTGGAGACCTTTTGGAATCAATTCTGCAGTGTTTAAGAGTGCAGTATTCATGCAAGTATTCATAATAGATTTGCCTCCCAACATAGTGCAAACTATTTCTGTTTCAGCTTCTGTACCAGATGACTGGAGGATAGTTAATGCAACACCTGTTTTTAAAAAAAGGCTCCTGAGGCAATCCTGGCAATTTCAGGCTGCTAAGCCGAACTTCAATACCAGGCAAATTGGTTAAAACTATAGTAAAAAACAGAATTATCAGACACCTAGATGAACATGATTTGTTGGGGAAGAGTCAACATGGCTTTCGTAAAGGGAAATCATGCCTCACCAATCTACCAGAATTGGTTAACAGACATATGGATAAGGGTGATATAATGTACTTGGACCTTCAGAAAGCCTTTGACATGGTCCCTCACCAAATGCTCTTAAGCAAAGTAAGTGCTTAGAATAAGTGGGAAAGTCCTCTCATGGATCAGTAACTGGTTAGAAGATAGAAAAAAAAAAAAGGGTAGGAATAAATGGTCAATTGTCAGAATGGAGAGAGGTAAATAGTGGGATCTGTCCTGGGACCAATGATTCTCCACATATTTATAAATGATCCAGAAAAAGGGGTAAACAGTGAGGTGGCAAAATTTGCAGACAATACAAAATTACTCAAGATAGTTAAGTTGAAAACAGACTGCGAAGAGTTACAAAGGGATCTCACAAAACTGGGTGAACTAGGCAACAATATGTCAGATAAATTCAAAATGTTGATAAATGCAAAATAATGCAAACTGGAAAACAATCTGAACTATACATACAAAATCACGGGGTCTAAAAATTAGCTGTCAGCACTCAACAATCTTGGACTCATTGTTGATAGCTCTCTGAAAACATCTGCTCAATGTGCAGCGGCTGTCAAAAAAGCTAACAGAACATTAGGAACCATGAGGAAAGGAGCAGATAATAAAACAGAAAATATCAAAATGCCACTATATAAATTCATGCTATGCCCATACTCTGAATACTATATGCAGTTCTGGTCACCCCATCTCAAAAAAAAAAAAAAAAAAAAACCACATTAGAATTGAAATAGGTACAGAGAAGGGCAACAAAAATGATTAAGGCATGGAACAGCTTCAGTAGGAGAAAAGATAAAGACTGGGACTTTTCAACTTGGAAAAGAGATGACTAGAGGGGATATAATAAAGGTCTATAAAATTGTGACTAGTGTGGAGAAAATGTTATTTAATCATTCACAGAACACAAGAACTGGAGATCACCCAATGAAATTAATAGGCAGTAGGCTTAACACACACAAAAGGAAGTACTTCTTCACACAATGCACAGTCAACCTGCGAAACTCATTGTCAAGGGATGTTGTGAAGGTCAAAACTATAATGGAGTTCAGAAAAGAACTAGATAAGTTCATGGAGGATAGGTCCATCAATGGCTATTAGCCAAGATGGTCAGGGATGCAACTCCATGCTCTGGGTGTCCCTAGCCTCTGACTGCCAGAAGCTGGGAGTGGATGACAGGGAATGGATCACTCAATGACTGCCTGTTCCGTTCATTCCTTCTGAAGCACCTGGAATCGGCCACTGTCAGAAGACAGGATACTGGGGTAGATGGACCACTGGTCTGACCCAGGATGGCTGTTTTTATGTTCTGCTGTGGTTTGGCATCTTGTATGTCCATGTAGGGCTTTTATGAACTATTAGTGACTAAACTAGAAGGAGCATGCAAACTAGTTCAGAATTTCAGGACATAGTACTAGACAACTGAATGGGAAATTTTTTCCAATTAATACAGTCACTTACTTTGTTTTCTCCACTACATCCACTGTTGTCATCATTATCAACATCTTCATCATCTTCTCCTTCCTCTTCCTCCTCTTCCTCCTCATCGTCGTCATCTTCGTCTTCTGGGAGTGGGACTGTACCATCATAGCCATAAAGGCTAAGTAGTTCATTAATTGGCATTTCACCTTCCTGAATAACATCCACCAAGCAAAGTTTTGACTTCCACAAAGACATTTCACATTACACAGACCTTCTCCACATTTTTAAGATATGTATTTTACACGTAACCTAGCATGGGCAAATATGTGAGGAATGCATGTGTTAAGACTATCTCAGCTAACATGAAAATGTGGTCATTGGGAAAAAATTGGAAGCCTTATAAATCTGGGGAAAATTACTTATTGAATGACATATGGCAGGACTTTGAACTTCTAGCAGTGTAGGAATTTAAACCTGATTTTGCATACATATTCCCAAATTATGCATAATACTGACTAGCAGGTCACTGTTCACACAGATACCACTCAGCTCTTCATCACGGGCAAGAGGTAAATACTATTGAGCACATTGTTGCACTACTTTTTAAAATAAAACTACTAAAAATTGTCTACAAATGTGCACAGTTAAAAGTAACCCTTTAAAATATTTGTCCATTTTTAGGTCTTTATATTTAAAAGAGGTTCTACTCTGAAAGATGACTACATATGGCTCCTAATTTTTTTTAATCAACAGTTGTGTTCAGTTTAATACAAAACATTAACTGTCAGCCCTGCAAATTCAACATTGGATCTTTCATTCTCCTGAACCATTAGTAAGAAGTGCTGGCCAAATTATACTCTCTAACACCTATATAACCTCACTGCCTTAAATGGTGATGCACAAGTGCATCTGGTTTGCCCTGTAATTGGAACTTCGAACTTCTACACGGGGGGAGAGGGAGATATCGATCTAAGATACGCAACTTCAGCTACGTGAATAGCGTAGCTGAAGTCGAAGTATCTTAGATTGATTTACCTTGGGTCCTCACGGCGCGGGATCGACGACCACGGCTCCCCCATTGACTCCGCTACCGCCGCTCACTCCGGTGGAATTCCGGAGTCGACGGGGAGCGCGTTCGGGGAATCGATATATCGCGTCTTAACGAGACACGATATATCGATCCCCGATAAATCGATCACTACCCGCTGATACAGCGGGTAGTCTGGACGTACCCAAAGAAGCAAGGAATCCAGCTGACAATCCCTTAGCATTACAGTGCTCCCAAAAAGCAAAAAAGTAAAAATATATTTTATCATGAAGCCAGTAGACAGGACACAAGCAGCAGATTGGTTGAGTAAGGTGGCAAATTTTTTACATATACAGAGTTCTTCAAAAGAAGAAAGAATAGCTTGAAAGCTTGTCTCTCTCACCAATAGTAGTCCAGTGAAAGATATTACCTCACCCACTTTATCTCTCTTTACTTAGGCGGATTCTCTGAGCCTGCCTTACCCCATTACACTCCAAAAAGCTTCGGGTTCTAGCAACCATTTGTGACAAGGTGGGTATCAAATTATGATCTCTATGTTGTCCTATTTGTAGAAATATAAGCACTGTAACTGCACAAGTCTGAACTTTCCCCAGGGCAGTTATTGTATCCCAGAGAGCTACCCTGCCCAGGAAAGATGTATGGCACCTTGAAGGGACTATAACTGAGATCCATCAAGACTGCAATCTAGGGCCATCACTTCATTTCTCAGCTACTGGCCCACCCCCATGAAACAATGTTGTTTTTTTCCTACACAGCGGCCTACAAAGGTAGAGTGGGCAGGAGAACAGAAACATGACAGTTAGATCTGGAGCTTCTTATTGTGAGCACATGGCACAGAGTCTGAGGCCCTATTTAAGGCCACGGAGGATATACTCTCCATAGGGGGCCAATCACCACCACATGTGAACTTCAAGAGAGACTGCCCAGCCTGAAATGCTGACAAACCATGGACTCATAAATAGGGGTGAACTCAGACTAGGGGATGGTATGTCTCTGGACTTTGTTATTTTCAAAGATCTATAACTCTTGAATGCTTTAAAAGTAAAGTCACTATGGTTAAGCAATTCCTTTGCTAAACTTGTGTTCCCTTCTTTCCTACTACATGGTCTCTGAAGGGGTTAAACTAGTAAGCCCGGAGTGCCCACAACCTAGGTGGAACTCATGGAGCATGTGACTTGGGAGGTCTAACACTGGTTTCAGGATATACAGGAGCTGGATGGTGGCATTCAATATCTCAAGGAAGGGTGTCAGACAAGAGATCTGAGCCCGGGAAGAGTGTTCCAGAGCTAGAACCAGTGACTAAATTCTGCCCAGACCTAGTTGGCTTGGATCCAAGGATCCATTCACAACAGGCTGATAACTGTACAGTGGAATACAGGGCCAATTTATAAACACCCTTCCTCTACAGAGGGGTAGCACATGCTCCCTCCTAGATCTAAACAGCAACACTGCTCATTGTCTTGCTCAGCAGAGAGCCAAAACATGGAGACCCACCATAGTTTCCAACTCCTGCCAAGGAACAAACTCTGGTCCTGACCTTTGATCATTGCCATGGCATCACAAGGTAGTACACAACTATACCACCAAGCTGACCCTTGAAAAAGTTATATAAAATATAAGGAAGGAAAGCAATTGTATTGAAAGCTCTCTCTACATACTTGAGGAATCTTATTTCCCAGAATTCACCCTTTCTAGACAAAGTGTCTCCAAATTTGTAATAAACTGATTTACTTAACTTCATTTTCATCTTTAATATCAAACCTGCAATTACAAATGTAAGTGACCATTCATTATTGTTACTAAAGATTAAACATGCTAAATAGCTTTTTAAAGTTGAACTGGTAGTGATTTACTGTAGTTGAAGAAAATTGTACTTTAGATATAAATTTGAAGATAATTACACGTGCTGAAAGCCTTTCAACCAATGAAATCACAGACTACATTTAAACTAGTTTAGAATTCATTATGAACATCCTTAACCACAAAGTATTGTTCCTGACTGAATAACCAGTTGCAACTGAAGTCAAAATTCTGCCAAGTTCATATCCCCCAAGAGCCCACTTAAAGCAGTATTTAAATGACAGCAAGAGCCCAAGATAAAAATAAATAAATCTTAGAATGCAATTATTTTCAGTACACATTTTAAGATGTATGCATAGTCATCATTAATTGGTGTTCTAATCTCAGCTCTGCTGACAACTCATGATGTGGCCTTGGGCAAATTGCTTAATCCCTGTCTCAGTTTCCCCACCTACAGAATGGGGTGAATACTACTTATTTCATCACAGGAGTGGTATGAGGATGAATGTTTGTACAAAGAATTTAAAATGTAAAATTAAAAAAAGTTATGGAACGAAGGAGTTTATTTACAGAAATTTGAAACTAACATGTAGTAATCAATTTATGTAAAACAAACATTTAGCTAGAGCACTTCGTTTATGATAGGTCTAAAATAGGACATCTACACCAATAGGTATAAACAAAAAAACTATACCTCAACAAGCATTGCAGTCTATTATATAGACATCAGCTTCTTTGCTACAGATTTTTTAATTGCGAAGTACCTCAACAGGTCACCATTCCTAGGATTTATTTGTTCACCAATGTATTTGTGATCAAAATCCAACAAAATGTAATCATCTTGCATAAATGATATTTTTGTTTTATAACCCATAAGTGCCATTTACCCTTGTAAGATCCTCTATTTCAGAACTGAAGTTTGTTTCTCCTTCCATCATTTCCTCCTCTTCTAATGTCCGTTCATCATCAAAATCATGAACCAGCATATCAGCCGACGGGTCAAATTCATGGTCATCAGATGTTGCTGAACCTCCTAGTATAAAAAATTTGAAAAGAATTTGATCAATCACATCATGGGTTTAAGGAGTTAGCTTGGTTTTAGGGCTGTCAAGCGATTACAAAAATTAATCGCTATTAATTGCACTGCTAAACAATAATAGAATACCATTTATTTAAATATTTTGGGATTTTTCTACATTTTCAATTGCACTACAGTACTTGTATGAGGTGAACTGAATACTATTTATTTTATCATTTTTACAGTGCAAATATTTATAATAAAAAATAATATAAAGTGAGCACTATACACTTTGTATTCTGTGTTGTAATTGAAATCAATATGTTTGGAAATGTAGAAAAACATCCAAATATTTAAATTTAAATTGGTATTCTATTATTTAACAGTGCAATTAAAACTGCGATTAATCGCAATTAATTTTTTTAAATCGCGATTAATTTTTGAGTTAATTGCGTGAGTTAACTGCGGTTAATCGACAGCCCTACTTGGTATGAATAAAAATTTCAACAATAACCAAACTAAAATAAAATCTAGACACGAAAGATGTTTGCAAAGTCTGAAGTTTTAAAGAATTCAACTGTCCTATTTATTCAAAGGAGAGGTTCATACTCTGTTTAGATGGTCAAAAGCTACAGAAATAATCAAAGGTGAGGGTTTGACTTCCGTTTTCAAAGTACTGCACAGTTGCATGACACCAACTGCTGCTACACACAGCCCTCAGCTTAATCTCTATACAACTGATAATTTAGGGGTTGGTGTCTTCAAAAGCTGAGATATTCAACAGCCTGCACCAGAGTTCTACACTGGGTAAATTACTACAAATATTGACCATGATGTACATGAAGGGAATTTTCTTGGCTTCTTGGAAGGTACCATTCTTAAAACTGAAAGGACATGAATGGAGTATTGTTATTCATAATTATAGATTAGAAGGAAGTTTTAAGACTTTGCACACTTGGTCAAGACCTTGGCATTCAGGCAATTTTCTACCTTTTTTGTTTTTTCCCCCCTTTCGCATGATTCTTTGTAAAAAAGTCTAGATATAGTAACAATTAGCAGTAATAAGTGAAAAAATAAATGAAAGGCAGATTGCTAACAGACTGAGCACAATGCTGAAACCCACGAACTATTGATTTATAATCCCAGCACTTCTAACTACTTGCCTTGGGCAAGTAACTTCATCTGTGTTTCAGTTTCCAAATCTGTAAAAAGTGATATGTAGCTCACAGTGGTGTTATGAGCATTAATGTTTATAAATCCATTTTAAAATATCAAGTGCATCAACTATCATTAAATGAGTTTTAGCAATATTTAAGTTTTCAAATATGTTGTAGTCCAGGGATATTAACAGTGAAATTTAGCATCTACTTTGCAATGGGAAGCTTAGTAAATGTCTTCAGGTTATGAAGTCACTGACGGTGACAATTTACATCACAGAAAGACATTAAGAGATCTCCAAGAAAAAAAAATTGTTTAAAACATGAATTTGCATGTTAAAGGAATGGAAAAATCACTTATTTTAATAAACATTTCCAACTTTTTATAGTACCTGACACTATTAGGTAGTCATGCATGCTGCTATACAATTACATAATGTACTGAATTATTTTGTTTGGTATTTTCACTACATGAAAGAACACTACTGAACAATGATGCTCTGTAAAATCTTAAAAATTAAAGATTTGATTGCTTTTGTTGATGCAGTAGCTTCCAATGCCAAAACCTGATCTTTTGTAGGACTTGCAGCAGAGCAGAGTCTGGCTTTCATTTGAAATGATCTCCCCATAATTTGCAGAAAACATCTATTTGCTGAACAGATAATTTCATAACCAAAAGCAGCATATTTATTACCTAAAGTAGCAAAAATATCCGCTGACACGAATTCTAAAAGAAATTCCAGTTTCTCACGGAACACCAGTATATGTAGGCGTGATTTTTTTGCTGAAATAACTATACCAGTACAGCCCCTAGCGTGGATATAGTTATAGAAGTAAAAAAGGCCTTATACTGATATAACTGCATCTACACTAGCGGTTTGTACTGCTTTTATTGCTAAAGCATAGTTAAATGGTATAACTGTTCAAGACAAGGTAGTCCAACAAAAAAGTGAAGCTGCTAATGTTGGAAGGCTTGCATTTAAACTACTAGGATGTTAATCTTGACAAGGACAATCATCTTGGACAAAGCGTTATATAATTAACACTGGTTACTGTAGTAGCAAGGTGTGAAAAAGCAAGCACTCAGTCTTTATTACAACACTGCACACTAAAAAGCCCAGCAGAAATGAGTTAATCATATCAGATCAGACATCAACCAGTTTTTAAAAGAGATGTGATGGAAATTCCTTTTTTTTTTTTTCAGTAATCCATAGAAGCAAATATGCTCCTATTGATTACAGTCCACAGAGTGTACTGCAGGATCAGTGAAAAAAAGCCTTTGGTTTTCCTGCTAATGTGAGTGAATTTCATGCATGGAAAACATGGGACAAATATAACGGTCACTAGTCTTGTATTATGTACTAGTCAAATTATAGACATAATACATACAAGTAGCTGCTATGCAAACGACAATGCTCTGTAAATTGACCTTAATCTTGACCCACATAAATTTCTGCACTTTCCGTACTGGTCATCTACTAATCAAAGGCTGCCAATTATGTCAAATTGTGTGATGGTTTTGTGATGTATGGAAATGAAAAATACAGTTAGTATACATATTCCTATTTGTGTCTTTTAAATGACAAATATAAAATATAATAACTAGAACGAATTACAATCACTACAAATAATTAAAGTATGCCAAAATATAACAATGATTAAAAATCAAATTGGAAGCGGTCATCTTCACTGTCTAATGGTTTACGTAAGACAACGTAAGATGCATAGGAAAGATACTTTCAAAGGTGTATGTTATTTTTAAGATTTAAAAACGATTTAATTATTCAATTAACAAACCTAATTAAAAATTAGAACCATACAACAGTGATAACCCTGTAGTAACTGGGAATATGCAATGCCTCTAATTTCAACTTTGCACTGTTAATTCCAATAGCAATAATATTAAAAAAAATAGAAGGTAATGACTGGCATTTTACTGAAGTGTTCCCCTCCCTCTCAAACATAATACTACATTAAAATTTTTACCTGGGCTTGAAGACTGAAGAGAAGGCTACAAAGAAAAAAATAAATTAGTTTTTCCATATTAAGTCTGTACAAACAAACATAGAAGGTGAATTCAATAGCTGATCTGATACAAACAATTATAAATAAGCAGTGAATTGACAGTCACTTTTTCACCAATATATCAGAAACATCTTAGCCATTCTAAGTGGGTTTAAAACAACAAACAAGATTCATTTCCTTCTTTATACTTCCAGCCTTGCTATATTTAACCTAATGGGAAGAATTCCCCATTTTGTGAAGCAATAATTGAGTTCCTGAGAGTATAAAATACAGCAATTCTGAAACCAAGTTAAATAGCCCCCCATCTCCCAAACTATAAGTAGTACATCACAAAAAAGCCCCATTTATATTTAGATAAAATACTAAAAACTTTTTTTTCCCCCTTCAAAAAAGAAAAAGAAGAAACTGCAACAGGAAGTTCATGTAAAGCTTAGGAAGGAGACAAACTATTAGATATCAATCTGTGACCCAAAACTGGGAGAAGTTTGAAAGTTTTCTTAAAAGCCATCTGGTCCTGCCCAAGCACTAGTGTAATGCTAAAAAGCAACAGAGGGTCCTGTGGCACCT
The DNA here is from genome assembly GCF_002925995.2 of Terrapene triunguis. Lineage (NCBI taxonomy): Eukaryota > Metazoa > Chordata > Testudines > Emydidae > Terrapene > Terrapene triunguis. The sequence continues at coordinate 49,969,555 of NW_020664561.1, forward strand.
TTAAGACTAACAGAAGTATTGGGAGCATAAGCTTTTGTGGGTAAGAACCTCACTTCTTCAGATGCAAGTAATGGAAATCTCCAGAGGCAGGTATAAATCAGTAATGTGTAATCAATAGTGTAATGCTAGTTTGTCAGAAAAACAGGAAATTGTATTGACATTATACTGCAAACAATATTTTACAATTCTGGAATATAAAAAAGTCTATACTTCAGCAAAGACCTTTTATTATAGAGGCTCTATATAGGTTAAATCTCCATACTGACTCACTTTAGCAGCCCATGACCTGCATAAGGCATTTCCAGCATCCCCCTTCCCCCAACGTAAATTGCATTGAAATAAACCTTCTAATGCAACTCGGAAAGAAAGCTGCTTTCAGATTAGCAATTTTTCCAAACGTGAAATACTAATATTTAAAAAGGACTAGCTAAAAATGTTAGTTTACTTGACCAATGTTTTGTGTTAGAGCTACAGATGTGCACAAGTAAAGTTACCTGAATATTTTTGCCCTTCTCTTAAACTGCATCCTACTATAATGGTCAAAAAGATTTGGAGGTGTGTTTATGGGGGCTATTGTGGCCAGCAGGATTCACTATAGTAACATATACATACCAAAAAAAGATAGTGAACATACAAATATTTATTTCAATGGAGCTATTACAGTCTATTTTAGTCACCTAAGAACGGTCATCTTGGGTCAGACTAATGGTCCATCTAGCCCATATCCTGTCTTCTGACAGAGGCCTGTGCCAGATGTTTTAGAGAATGAATAAAACATGGCAATTATAGAGTGATCCAACCCCATTGCCCAGTTCCAGCTTCTGGCAGTTAGAGATTTAGGGACACCCAAAGCATGGGGTTGCATCCCTGATCCTTTAGTAGCCTAGTCTAGTAGCCATTGATGGACCTATCCTCCATTAACTTATCTAGTTCTTTTTTTGAACCCAGTTATACTTGTGGCGTTCATAACATCCCCTAGTAACAAGTTTCACAGGTTGTGCATTGTGTGAATACTACTTTTTGTTTGTTTTAAACCTGCTGCCCGTTAATTTCAGGGGGTAACCCCCTTGTTCTTTTGGTGTATGAAGGGGTAAATAACACTTTCCTATTCACTTTCTCCACAACATTCATGATTTTATAAACTTCTGCCATGTCCCCCCCTTAGTGGTTGCTTTTCTATGTTGACCAGTCCCAGTCTTTTTAATCTCTTCTCATATGGAAGCAGTTCCATATGCTAATTATTTTTGCTCTTTCTTTGCAACTTTTCCAATTCTAATATGTTTTTTTCAGATGGGATGACCAGAACCGTATGTAGTAATCAAGGTGTGGACATACCATGGATTTATGTTGTGGCACTATAATAGTTTCTGTCTTATCTATCCCTTTCCTAATGATTCTTAACACTGCTAGATTTCTTGACTGCTGCTGCACATTGAGCAGATGTTTTCACAGAACTATCCACGATGACTCGAAGAGGTCTTTCTTGAATGGTAACAGCTAATTTAGACCCCATTATTTTGTATGTATAATTGGGATTATGTTTTCCAATGTGCATTACTTTGCACTCATCAACACTCAATTTCATCTGCTATTTTGTTGCCCAGTCACCAGTTTTGTGAGATCCCTTTGTAACTCTTTGCAGTCTGCTTTGGACTTATCTTGAGTAATACAGTAACGCCTCGCTTCACGTTGTAGTTATGTTCCTGAAAAATGCTACTTTAAGCGAAATGATGTTAAGCAAATCCAATTTCCCCATAAGAATTAATGTAAGGGGGGCGGCCGCGCGGGGGAGACTAGGTTCCAGGGAAATTTTTTTTGCCAGACAAAAGACATATATATATAAATTATATATACACACACACATAAACACAGTATAAGTTTTAAACAATTTAATACTGTACACAGCAATGATGATTGTGAAGCTTGGTGGAGTCAGAGGGTGGGATATTTCCCAGGGAATGCCTTGCTGCTAAATGATGAATTAACACTCAGCTGAGCCCTCAAGGGTTAACACGTTGTTGTTAATGTAGCCTCACACTCTACAAGGCAGCACAAATGCAGGGAGGAGACAATAGATGCATGGCAGTGGCTCCAAACATTCCCTGCGGAAACTGAACGCGATGATAAACCCACGCTATCCCACTGGAGCGCAACACTCCCTCCACTTTCCAAAGTGCCGGGTGGTGCACGAGTGTAAGAGAGACACACACCATGTGTGTGAGAGAAAGAGAGAGATGCGCATTGCCCCTTTAAGTACGCTGACCCCACTCTAAGTACACTGCCTTTTAAAGTACATCAGCAAGTTGCGAAAGCAACTGCTGCCAGCAAGCTCCCTCCATCCTGAGTCCTGTCGTGACCCGTTCCCCCCCCCACTCTGTGGAGATGGGGTACAGGAGTGGGGGGAGGAGGAACACCCAAACATCAGCACCCCTCTTCCCCCTCCCCCACCTTCTGCACAGCAAGCAGGAGGCGCCTGGGAGTGGCTCCAAGGCAGAGGGCAGGAGCAGCACACGGCAGTGCGGGGGGAGACACTTGAACTGCCCAGCACTTGATAGCCTGCTAGGCAGCTGCCGCACAGGGAATTTAGGGGAGCTGATAGGGGGCTGCCAGCCCACCCTGGTTCCAAGCCCCCACCAGCTAGCTCCAACCGGCTGCTCTTCCAGCAAGCAGTGGACAAAGCAGGCGGCTGCCAAACGATGTTATAAGGGAGCATTGCGCACCTTGAAATGAGCGTGTTCTCTAATAGATAAGCAACGTAACAAAACAACGTTAACCGGGATGACGTTAAGTGAGGAGTTACTGTACTGTATTGGCTGCAAACTTTGCCACATCACTGTTTACCCCCTTTTCTAGATCATTTATAAATATGTTGAATAGGTCTGGTCCCAATACAGATACTTGGGAGACCCCCACTATTTGCCATTTTCCATTCTGAAAATTGAACACATATTCCTACCCTTTGTTTCCTATCTTTTAACTAGTTATTGATCCATGAGAGGACCCTTCCCTCTTATCACATGACTGCTTACTTTGACAAGTCCCTCACCAAATGCTCTTAAGCAAAGTCTTTCTGAAGGTTGAAGTACACTATCCCAACAGGATCACTCTTAACAACATGCTTGTTGACTCCCCTCAAAGAATTCTAATAGATTGGTGAGGCATGATTTCCCTTTTAAAAAGCCCTGTTGGCTCTTCTCCAACATGTTGTGTTCACCTATATTGGTGACAGTGTTGTTCTTTATTATAGTTTCAACCATTTTGCCTGGTGCTTAAGTTAGGCTTACTCGCTTGTAATAGCCAGGATTGCCTCTGGAGCCTTTTTTAAAAAGTCAGCATTACATTAGCTACCCTACAGTCATCTGGTACAGAGTCTAATTTAAGTGATAGGTTACATATCTCAGTAGTTCTGCAATTTCATATCTGAGTTCCTTCAGAACACCATCTGGTCCAGGTGACTTATTGTTTAATTTATCAATCTGTTCCAAAACCTCCTTTACTAACACCTCAAACTGAGACGGTTCCTCAGATCCGTCACCCAAAAGAGAAAGGATCTGAGGGCGATTCCCACACCTGAGCCAATGCAGTGAAGACCACTGCAAAGAATTCACTTAACTTCTCTGCAACAGCCGTGTTCTCTGAGTGCTCCTTTAGCATCTCAATCGTCCAGTAGTCCCACTGACTGTTTGGCAGGCTTCCTGCTTCTGCTGTACTTCATTTTTTGCTGTTAGTTTGTGTGTATTTTGCTAGTTACTCTTTTTTTTTGGCCTGCCTAATTATATTTTTATACTTGAAATATTTCACAGATGGCAATTAAATTAGTAATCTACTAATATCCAAATTAAGCAATAGATTGCCACTGATTATCCATAGTGCACTGTTAGGCATCTTTTAAAACCACCTGCCCAACGTCACATAAAACACAGAGCAGAATCTCACTAATTTTCAGTTAGATACTTTAACTGGCTGGAACACAGTGTTCTCCCATCACTTTTCAGCAAGGACTTAACACAGTACGGAAAGAGGTTTCCTATTGACTACATTACTTTTACAAAATTCAATGAACAATATTGCTTTTTATGTTTGCCTACTTTAAATTTGCAAAACTGAGCAATACACAATTGGTCCATCAATTATTGTGAATTAATTAGGCCCTTGTGTACCTGCTGCAGTATGCCCGCATATTAAGAAATTCAAACTCTGCTTATTTTAGCTTGGTCAACAATGCTTGAAGAAATGAGTAGACAGAATTAAATTTTAGTCCATGCAAAGTAAACATGAGGGGAGGGGGAAAACTACTGAGTAAGAAAATTCCAAATAAAAGCCTCATTTTCAAGGATAAATTTCTTAGAACAACTACAGAAGAGAGCCTGTGGTATAAATCTGAAATGGGCATATGTAGTGGTGAGTGGGAACTCTGGCTAATGCAGGTAGCAGCAAAGTCTAATTTATAATAAACAGCTCAGCTTAATTGATGCTACCTAGGGTGTTCTCAGATGCAAAGAAACTAGCCAGTTTCTTAAATTCTGTGGTGTTGCTTAAGAGTGTTGTGAACTGCAACAGAAGAATGTTTCACTGCTTGAAGGTAAAAGAGGGAATAAATAAAGAAAAAGTTCAGCTACCAATAATCAACTTATGTTCTCCAAAAACAGTCTCTGCAGATCTACACTACAACATGCCATGCCTCACAAACCATGGAACCAACGCAATAAGCCATGAGAGAACATGCAGTGACTACAGATCAAACCTCTTCAAACTATGAAGTTCCACAACATCTACCCATCTTTAGCTCCTTTCCATTTCAGCAAAATATCTGTGTGCTGAAGACAAAAAATAAGGGCATTTCTGGGGGATCAAAGAGATGCTTAGTCTGGGCATTTAATACAACGTTTAGGTCCCAAGAAGGATTTCTCTTTATTGGCAAAGGGTTGAGAAGCAAGGCAGCTTTGCGAAATATTATGCCTGAGTGAGATGAAATTCTACCTCAGCATGCTAGAGATAGTAAGCAGACAACAGCTGTTGCTTGGATTTTTAGAGTTTGAACTTTTAGGCCCATATTAAGATCTTGCTGCAAGAAACTCAAAAACATTGTTTTGCCCTTGCCTTGACTACATCCACAACTTTGCATTGTGCCAAATGTGTAGACTAAGCCCTTAAAAGTGCCCCGTTTGTGGAATGCTCTCTCACAGGGTGGATAAAAATCAATGTTAAAAAACCCACACACCAAAAAATGGATTTTTATTAGGATTTTTTATTTAAATTACAAGTTTCTCTTAAAAAAATAAACCTGTTTAATATAAAATCTGAATTTAATACAAAATATATTAAGGCCTAAACATATAACCTCTTATAACATTTAAATAAAAAATATGCTGAATCCATGAGAGTCTCTATAAAGAACTGAGTTAAAGGCTGCTTTTCTATATAAAGAACAAATCAGGGGGAAAACATCTAACTTTTGAGATGAAGCTTTATAAATATGGCACAGTAAGTGCATTGTATTAAGGTCTTGATCTTGTGGGAGACCTAGGACTGTGCTACTGGGAACAAGAGACTGGCAAAGTCATCACAGACGTTGGAACCTGGTTTCTGACTCTAGAAAACACCATGTATCATCTCATCAGATTCATCCACTGAGCACACCTGAGTGGTCTCATACTCCTATTTTAGAGCATCTCTTTACCTGAGCTCTGATTGGCTCAATTCTCCAATTATGAATATTTATGATTCCACTAACCATGAAACTTACTGTCCAGCTCATGGGAAAAAGAGCAGTGATCTGCCCAGTAACCACCAGCCCTTGCTTCTGGATAATTCCAGGCACTTCACGTAAATGGCCTTGCTCTGTCTCCTTGCATGGGTACATGGACAGAGATACAAACAAATTAATTTTTCAACTGCCTCCCTCTCTGTCACTAAACAAAAGCTACTGCAGTGAAAAAGGCATGCAGGTTACATAAGGCGAAGGCTTGGATTGTTATTTTGTTTTTCTGGGGGTGGGGATGGGGCAGGGGAGTTACATAACAAGGGAGAAGCATCAAAGTGTGGAACTAGAAAGGAGCATCATATTGTCAAAATAGGACCCTGTGGGAAGACGGGACAACATTCTTGAGAGTGCAGTCTCTAGAGCAGGGGACGGCAACCTTTCAGAAATGGTGTGCCGAGTTTTCATTTATTCACTCTAATTTAAGGTTTTGCATGCCAGTAATACATTTTAACATTTTTAGAAGGTCTCTTTCTATAAGTCTATAATATATAACTAAACTAGTGTTGTATGTAAAGTAAATAAGGTTTTTAAAATGTTTAAGAAGCTTCATTTAAAATTAAATTAAAATGCAGAGCCTCCTGGACCGGTGGCCAGGACCCAGGCAGTGTGAGTGCCACTGAAAATCAGCTCACATGCCGCCTTCGGCACATGTGCCATAGGTTGCCTACCCCTGCTCTAGAGTGTTGATTTCAACACCTGGGAACTGCAGGAAAACTGGCTGCATATCGTAAAAACGACCCTACCTAGGAATATTTTCAAGAAATTCCTGTACCTCTGTGTAAAATAAGGAACACGCACCAAACAAACAGTGGAACAAACAGATGGAAGGCCTCGCTGTCAGAATGAAACAACATTATGAAAAATACTCATCAGAAGGCAATGACTGAAGATGATGTGCACATGTCTGAACAATCTGGACCAACTGATTAGTAAACTTATATTTGCACCATTTTTATGGACTGCCTATCATGTCTTACTATGGTAGTCTTCATGGGTGGAGCAATATACACAATGATCCAGTAACATGTGCTTGTGTGACAACAAATGAAGGGGCTGTCTGTCTCACAGAAACAAACAATACATCAGGAAATGACCATACAGCAGAATACTTAAAAGTAACAGCAGTAAAAGCTATAACAAACTGTGGAAAAAAATTCAAGTGTGCAGCTTTGTCACAGTCAATGCTGCAAATATAGCAAAGATGAGCAGAAATTTAGAAGATGATGGGAACCTGAAATCTGACAAATGGGTGCAGTGCTCATTTGAGGCATCTTTTACCCAAAGACTAAAGTACAACTCCAGGAACACAGGAAAAATGTTGCTGAAATTACAAAATACTTCCCTAACAAGTTATTTGTTTCAGCTTCACTGAAGAGAGCAGGAGAAGCTAAACTAATTCTCCCCCAAGATCCATGAAGGAAGCCAGTGACTGACTGTTTCAAACTATTTATTAAGAACTAGCCTACTCTGATGACAATTTGTGAAGAAAAATAGATGGTACTATCACAGCTAATGTAGTCAACATCCGACTATGGGGAAAATGTAGTAGCAGGTATACAGACAGACAGATACAATAGTGGGCGCTTAGGACTAAACTACTCTATTCAGGTGCTAACATCTGGGACAACCAGTGAGCTGCATCCTTACAAAACCAGTTTAGCTGACTCATCTGAAGGAAGGAGCAGTAGAAAATTAACCAAAAGACAGAATAAAGGAAGTTGGGGGGGGGGGAGGAGGGGGTAGAGAAAGAAGGTGGGGATTAACAGCAAGCCAGATAGGAAGAGGTGATGTGGTACAGAAGAGAGCAAGATCACCCAGCATGTAGCAACCTCATAGAATCATAGAGTATCAGGGTTGGAAGGGACCTCAGGAGGTCATCTAGTCCAACCCCCAGCTCAAAGCAGGACCAATCCCCAACTAAATCATTCCAGCCAGGGCTTTGTCAAGCCTGACCTTAAAAACCTCTAAGGAAGGAGATTCCACCACCTCCCTAGGTAACCCATTCCAGTGCTTCACCACTCTCCTAGTGAAAAAGTTTTTCCTAATATCCAACCTAAACCTCCCCCACTGCAACTTGAGACCATTAGTCCTTGTTCTGTCATCTGCTACCACTGAGAACAGTCTAGATCCATCCTCTTTGGAACCCCCTTTCAGGTAGTTGAAAGCAGCTATCAAATCCCCCCTCATTCTTCTCTTCTGCAGACTAAACAATCCCAGTTCCCTCAGCCTCTCTTCATAAGTCATGTGCTCCAGCCCCCTAATCATTTTTGTTGCCCTCCGCTGGACTCTTTCCAATTTTTCCACATCCTTCTTGTAGTGTGGGGCCCAAAACTGGACACACTACTCCAGATGAGGCCTCACCAATGTCGAATAGAAGGGAATGATCACGTCCCTCGATCTGCTGGCAATGCCCGTACTTATACAGGGCAAAATGCCGTTAGCCTTCTTGGCAACAAGGGCACACTGTTGACTCATATCCAGCTTCTCGTCCACTGTAACCCTTAGGTCCTTTTCGGCAGAACTGCTGCCTAGCCATTCGGTCCTTAGTCTGTAGCAGTGCATGGGATTCTTCCGTCCTAAGTGCAGGACACTGCACTTTTCCTTGTTGAACCTCATCAGATTTCTTTTGGCCCAATCTTCTAATTTATCTAGGTCCCTCTGTATGTTATCCCCGGCCTCCAGCGTATCTACCACGCCTCCCAGTTTAGTGTCATCTGCAAATTTGCTGAGGGTGCAGCCCACACCATCCTCCAGATCATTAATGAAGATATTGAACAAAATCAGCCCCAGGACCGACCCTTGGGGCACTCTGCTTGATACCGGTTGCCAACTAGACATGGAGCCATTGATCACTACCCATTGAGCCCAATGATCTAGCCAGCTTTCTATCCACCTTAAAGTCCATTCATCCAGCCCATACTTCTTTAACTTGCTGGCAAGAATACTGTGGGAGACCGTATCAAAAGCTTTGCTAAAGTCAAAGAATAACACATCCACTGCTTTCCCCTCATCCACAGAGCCAGTTATCTCGTCATAGAAGGCAATTAGGTTAGTCAGGCATGACTTGCCCTTGGTGAATCCATGCTGACTGTTCCTGATCACTTTCCTCTCCTCTAAGTGCTTCAGAATTGATTCCTTGAGGACCTGCTCCATGATTTTTCTAAGGAGTGAGGTGAGGCTGACTGGCCTGTAGTTCCCTGGATCCTCCTCCTTCCCTTTTTTAAAGATGGGCACTACATTAGCCTTTTTCCAGTCATCTGGGACCTCCTTGGATCGCCATGAGTTTTCAAAGATAATGGCCAATGGTTCTGCAATCACATCCACCAACTCCTTTCGCACCCCCGGATGCAGTGCATCCGGCCCCATGGATTTGTGCTCATCCAGCTTTTCTAAACAGTCCCGAACCACTTCTTTCTCCACACAGGGCGGGTCACCTCCTCCCCATGCTGTGGGGACACGGGGCAGAGGGACTCAGTTTACTTTCCTGAGCACAAATAGCCCCATGGACTCTGGACAACAAAAAGGACTCAGACCCCAGTCCAAAGAATATCCTAGTGTGATAAGGAAACGACAGAAACATGCATTTAGAATTTATTGTTTTATATGACCTGTGCTCTTCTGTGCTGTACATGATCAAGTAAGAGAGCATAAGTGTGTTAGACTGTGCAAAGCATGTGAGTGTGTATTATCTGCTTTGTGCTTCTGAAACAGCTAAACTGTAAACCAGAAGCACCACACCTTTAAGATGGAGTTCTGGGACAAGGTGTGTGCAAATAAGTGGTATCTTGGGGATCAGCGCTGGTCCTGGAGACCTAGGGCAGGTGGGCTGACGAGTCAGTGCCCAGGAAATATGCCAGGGAGGTCAATGGAGGGAACAGTGCTGCGGAGGCTCCAGAAGCTTAGAACACCCAGGAATTCAGCAGCAGAGGCTTGGATTCCCCTCACAGCAGACCTAGTTGGTGTCTATGAAGAGACACTTGCTAGGATCTGTGACAAGTATATCTTGGTTGATCAGGATAGGAGTTAGAGCTCCTGCGCAGGGGTGGGCAAACTTTTTGGCCTGAGGGCCACATCTGGGGAAATTGTATGCAGGGCTCTGAATGTAGGGCTGGGGTAGGGGGTTGGGGTGCGGGAGGGAGTGTGGTGTGCAGGAAGGGGCTCAGGGCAAAGGGTGCGGAGTGCAGGAGGGGGCTCAGGGAAGGGGTGCAGGAGGGGTGTGGAGTGTACAAGGGGGCTCAGGGCAGGGGGTTGGAGTGCAGGAGGGTGCGGCAGGGGGTTGGGGTGCAGGCTCCGGCCCCGCTTACCTGGAGCAGCTCCGGGGTGGCAACGTTGCACAGCGGGGCTAAGACAGGCTCTCTGCCTGCCCTGGCCCCGCTCCAGGAAGCGGCCAGCACCATGTCCCTGCAGCCCCTGGGGGAAGGCGGGGTGGGTGCAGAGGGCTCAGTGTGCTGCCCTCGCCTGCAGGTACCTCCCACAAAGCTCCCATTGGCCGCTGTTCCCTGTTCCCGGCCAATGGGAGCTGCGGGGGGCGGTGCCTGCAGCGCAGAGCCCTTTGCCCCCTCCCCATCTACCCCCCGGAGCCGCAGGGACATGTTGCTGGTTGCTTCCGGGAGCGGCATGAGGCCCACAGCGCCACGGGGGTGGCAATCCTGCGGGCCAGATCCAAAGCCCTGACGGGTCAGATCCAGCCCATGGGCCGTAGTTTGCCCACACCTATCCTAGAGCATATCTGATTGCTCTAAGCTTGAACCAACTGGTACTGTTTTGAAGCTCTGTTCTTACATTATCTTGGATGAAATTGTCCCTAAATGAGCTTCCCTGTTCTTGAAGCTGGTATAGATGGTCTCCACCAATGCTCTCAGATTCAGACAGTGTGACCCTCTGAATACCTGTTTTCTTTTAGCCCCTAGAGAGGGACTGTCAATACTCCTTTGGCACTAGGACCAGCAAGGACAAGGATGATGGGTCCTGGGCTCCCAGGAAAATAAACTGCTAGAGAGAGGATACATGTGGAACTTCACAACAGCATGATGGTGCAAGAGACCACCATCCTGATCAGAGATAATGCCCTAATAAATGTGTCTGAAGAATTGATTACACTATTGTTGTCACAACCAGCTTCTGAATCCCATCCTCTTGTAGAAAAAAAACTTCCATGGAGATTGGGATCTACAACTTCTCATAAATAATATCAACCATACGAGTAATTCAGCTCTTGATGGGATTGACAAATCTGAGTTGTTTCAGAAGAGAATCTGGGCTGTACCAAAAGTGCTTGGGAGCTTTCTCCAGGAAGGGTGCTCTGACGATCAAGTCATCACAGAATGGGTATACATGTATCCTTTTCTGCCTGAGAAAAAACACAACATTATCTAGCATTTTGGTAGGGCAAATAGTAAGGCAACATACTAGCAACATTGTCAGCCACATGTGAAGCGGAGATCTTCCTGTGTGGTTTCATATAATAATTAGGCTTGGAAGGATTGATTTTTGTAAGTAAGTGTCCGTAAACATTGATTTCACACAAACCAACACAAAATATTTGCACTGATCATCAAAAATGTGTAGACTGGCAAAGCAAGAAAAATGCTGCTGGAGAACATTAGAGTTTGATTTAAGGATATTTACTTTGGATATTTTGACATGTGATATTGACAATTTGTGTTTTAACAGTCGTTTTAGTGTTTTGAATCTCAACACGTACTGTCATTAATTATCTCGCCCCCACACAGTTTATTGGAATTGTGAAAAATCAATAGAATAAAATGCTTAAAATCAATATTATCCATCAAAATTACAAAAAAATTGATTTCTGTCAAGCCTAATAATTATCTACACATTATTATTATTTATTGTTGAGCTGAAGAACACCTGACAATAGAAAAATCTCCTTTGGAAATTGCTGCAATGTTGGAATGAAAGGTCTCAATCCTGAACTGTGACTTTGAGAAGAATCTATTCAAGAACTTCAGGTTGAGCACCCATCTATCTTTGGAAAAACCTGAACACTAGAAAGAGGATGAAGTGGAATCTTAAGCCTTCTTGTTCCCTGAAAACTCAATTACCCAAATTAGAAGAGGATATATTGCAGTCTTCATACTCTGTTATTTCAATTGGTTAAAGGAAGAAGAGGATGTCAATATAGGCTTATGAACTGGCAAATATAAATATAACCATCTTTAAAGGAAAGGCTTCAGATAGATTATAAGACAAACACTAGAGAGAAACTTGGTAAGTTGCAAAGGCTGCTAAATTTGCTTTATGGGTAGAACAGTACAGAATATCTTGATCAAAGATAAAAATTTAAAAAAGAGGAACCGGGAAGTTTGTAAAGAACCATCCAGAATATCCATCTACTCCATTTCAGAATGGAAGCTGGGCAGTCTTATAAAATTGCAACATGATGTTTTAAACTGCCAAATCAGTATTCAATAGTCTCCCTTGCTAAAACATCAGATTCATGGCTGCTAGGTGAAAGGACTCAAAACACAGATGCAGGATTTGATCTATCCTCAGAAAAAGATTATCAGAACCCCAGAGTAAGAAGAACAGCAGCTCTCAAGACAAAGTTAATAAAAGTGTGAGTGGCAGACATTATGAGTCCATGCTGGAGCTGTGAGTTAGTCAGGCTCCATGTTCCTGGATTTTACATTAGTTTCATTTTCTACCTACAAATCTTAAAGACGACAAACAGAAGGCTCTTTTCCAAAGTAAGAAGATTGTCATTGTCCTGGATCTCAGTCCAAGCAAAACTTTAGACATCTAGCATCATCCTTGGTAGTAAAACTACACATCTACAGATGATTCCAGCTGGAAAAGATTGTATCTGTTACCATGCTGTTTAAATACCATAAGAACCAAAAGTCCATCTAGCCAACAGTGACCAATGCCAGGTGCCCCAGAGGGAATGAACGTAACAGTAATCATCAAGTGATCCATCCCTTGTCACCTATTCCCAGCTTCTGGCAAACAGAGGATTTTATTCAAGAGAGGGAACTTTTCCATGCAATCTATTCTTTCTTGGTTTCCAGAAGCTGTGGGTTAGCAAATGGCCCAGTTAGGCACGGCATCCTAAACTGAATGTATCCATACTTATTATAAGAGATACAGATTTCTGAGTAAACAATGAATGACACCCAAGACTCCAACGGCTTACAGGAGATGCAAAAAAAACACACTGCGTTTATCCAAAATGGGATGCACACAAAATTCAGCTAAGGTTGAAGCCAGAGGTGCAGTCTTTAGAACACTAAGGCCAAAGAAGGCAGCCATTTTTCAAGAAAAACAGGGCTATTCCTATCAGTTGAAATCTTGCCAGTTTCACTGCTTTCTGAAACACAAAGAGAAGTGCTTCTAAAAAAGAAATACTAAAGCTCTTCTACAGTCCAGAGTGACTATTACAAGTGTTACTCCAGGGGGAAATTCTGTGCCAAAACAAACATAATATTTTAAAATTCTGCATATTTCTCAAACCAACCCAATATAATCATACCAGTTTCAATTATTTTGGTAATTTATTTCAAAATACCTGTTAGCAACTATGTCTATAACAATACAGACAACAAAAAAGATTCAGGAAAAGTTTTTTTGATCAGATTCTTTACTAGGTATATTAATACAGAATTCTGAATAATAATTCATTTAAATTACAATACAGAAATGTATTTCCCACACCCCTCAGAAGCAGTGCAAAGGCTTGGGGGAGTAGGGGTATCAGAAGAGCTGAGGGAGGGGGAAGTGGTTGCTAGGAAGGAACCAGAGTGTCAAATCAGAAAGGCTGTTGGGTGGGAGAAGTATGGAACAGGTGTTTTTCTGGGTGGGGGGATTGTTAGGGAGCCTCCACCATACAGATGCTGGCTGACCCCTAGCTTCTCTCAGTCAGGCACATTGCCCGTCCCCTTGTGTCCTTGCACCCCCACTCAGCCACCCCTCCTCCCCATGTGTCCCTGCACCCTCTCCCCCCGTCCCCATGCTGATATGGGACCTCATACTGAAAGAAATCTTTACTGAACCCTCTATTCTGGCTTTCAAACAATCCCCCAACCTCATCAGAAACAAGCTCCCCACAGAACAGGTCACACCTTTCCTCCTAATTACTGGAGGGGTGTTAACAGGCCACTTCAGCTTGAATGGTCCCTTGAAACGTGTTAACTACTTATGATAAACAATATTTAGCTGCGACACTAAGGCTACATCTACACTAGAAACTTCAAAGTGCTTTGAAGCGTGAGTGTGGTCACGCGTGAGTGCTGGGAGAGAGCTCTCCCAGGGCTCCTGGTAATCCACCTCCACAAGGGGAATAGCTCTGAGCACTTGGAGCCTGTCCACACTAGCCCTTTGAAACGCTCAAACGTGCTGCGCTCAGGTGGGTGATTTTTCACACCGCTGAGCCAGCAAGTTAGAGAGCTATAAAATGTAAGTGTAGATATGCTCTAAATTTTCCAGATCTGAAGAGCTCTATGTAAGCGCAAAAACTTGTCTCTCTCATCAACAGAAGTTGGTTCAATGAAAGGTATTACCTCACCCACCTTGTCTCTCTCATATCCTGGGATCAATATGGCTACAACAACACCGCATACGATAATGAAGTTTATTTTTTTTTCCCTTGCAAAATGTCAGTAACAAGTACACTTTCCTTTATCACTTCATTCGTCGTCATGGAATAAAATCACTGTTTTATGGACTTATTCCAGGTGTGTCCATACCCAAATATATGATCATCAAACAGGTTGCACATCAAAGTTTTGAATGTATAGCAGCTTTTCATCCATTTATTTTACTAATGTTATATTTAGTTAGTTCACCTATGACTAAATTGCTGACACCTCAGAGATGGAATGCAGGAGCCATTTAACAGGCTACAGCAGTACTACATATCTACGGTACTTGGTGCAGGAAGTTAACAACAACTTAATTGGTGACTTGGAGGAAGCAACCAGCTGAAATGGCCGACATACCCTTTGCTTAAGATGGTGTGCCTTCCTTTTCTTACTTGGATATACAAACTGCAGTCTTGTTAGAACCCTTGTGCATTACTGTCTATTCAGGTAATGGCAGTGTTCAAGAACATTTACCCCCACTTGTGTTTGGCAAGAAGGTTGAACATTTGCTGGATTTGTACCTCCAGGCTGGTGTAAGATTACTACTTGGGTTTACATCTGAACTCCACTTGGAAATTTCAGCTAAGACAAAAAATGGATGCCCACTGAAGAATTTTACACACAGTACTCTGACACTTGGGACTGATTTGGCTTCCTTGTCACCGCCAGATGAAATTTAAGGTGTTTGTCTCAGTTTATGAAGTCTTGTTATTTGGTTACCAGATATTTAAGAGACCACTTCTTCTGCCAGAAAGCTGAGGTCAGTTAGGATACTTGAGCTTGTACATCAGGGGCTGGATGCAGCGCACTCAGTAGAGGGCCCTTGATTACATAATTTCCTTTGATCAGATACAGCCCAACTTTGATGACTTTCAAAGACTATCCATTTACTTAGGCTTTTTCTGAGGAAAGGGTTAGGTAAGATTTTGTTCAGTTTATCAGTTATCAAATTTTAAAATGCTGTGTTATATTTATTGTAAGTTTTCCAAGATAAGTTAATGGGCACAAATTCAAACTGAACAAACCAATCTGGTTGCAACTACTTCGGAATTTAGATAAGCAGAAACTAATTACCCACACTTGGTCATGACACCTCACTTTTGTAAAAGTGTGATGAAGAATTTGATGATCACAGTTGGTCAGAACCTCTGCTTTACGTCTCATCTGAAGCACAAGCCTTCAACAGCACAATATCCCAGAACACCATGCTGAGTAATTAATTCAGTTTTCATTTGAAGACTGACTTGACTGAAGTTTCCTGTATCATCCTGTGATTCCTTGGAAGTCTCCCACCTTCATACTGTTCAGGCCCATCCCTCCTCAACTTGTGAAATCCGAAGACCTCATAGCCAGAGGTGATATGATTGTAAAAAATACAAAAGTGACACTACTACTATATTTCATATAGCATATTGTGTTACTGTTAATTAGAACCCTCTTCCCTCCATGGAAGACGAAATGCTTCACAGAATTACATTATACAGAGTTAGGCGGCATAAGCAGGGGGAAATGCATGTATTCAACTGAGACTTAAAATAGATGGGAAACACATATAGGAAGGCAGTTCCAGATGCCAAGTGCTGCAAAGGTGACGGTTCTCATCGCACCATTAATGCGGGGGTGGGGGGGAGAAGGAGGGGCACATCAATGAGAAAGCATACTGTCTTAAAAGCTGTGGTATTTAATATGGGCTGGCTTATGTTCTTTTTTAGCTAAGGAAACTGCACACGTATAATTACACTTGGACACAACTGCATCACTTTCTCCACAGCCTTTGTACTAAACTAGAATTCTGATTAACAACTGCATACCTATTTTTAAACTTTAAATACTCAAAATGTGGATACCCAATCAAAATAAAACCTTTTGTAAAACATATACATGTAAAATGTTAACAGCGAGACTGTCCCCTTCCAGCCTGTGTCAGCCCCTTTTCCCATATTAAAAAGGCTGAACTGCAAAGGGGTATTAATTTCTCTTCAAAAGCTTATAATCAGGGAAAGTGAATTAAATTGCATATATACGATTACTGAATGAATGTACAGTACAACCTCAGAGTTATGAACTGACCAGTCAAACACACCCCTCATTTGGAACCGGAAGTACACAATCAGGCAGCAGCAGAGACCAAAAATCAAATACAGCACAGTACTGTGTTAAACTACTAAAAAAATAAAGGGAAAGCAGCATTTTTCTTCAAATAAAGTTTCAAAGCTGTATTAAGTCAATGTTCAGCTATAAATTTTTGAAAGAACAATGTTTTGTTCAGAGTTATGAACATTTCAGAGTTATAAACAACCTCCATGCCTGAGGTACTCGTAACTCTGAGGTTCTACTGTATATGCCAAATGTTTCTTTAAACCAACTGCTCTTAGAGTTAATACTACTTCTCTATCTCAAAGAAAGCTGGAAGGCTAAATTCACTAAAATTTGTCAGGTGCTCCGATATCACAGAAATGCCTATAAATTAAATAAATATATAGTCATTAGTAATTAAAACCAAACAATATAAAAAAGGAACATTCAAACCAGTATTAACTTTAAAAAAAAAAAGTTTCACTTTTGCAGATAAAAATCAGTTTCATTTTCTAGTCCCATTTACTAGCATAATGGGGTATGAGTTCCCGTCAACAAACTATTTCAAACCCAACGTTCCATTAAATTAAAAATAATCCACAGTCTTTTCATTTTCATATTATATTTGTTCAGCATTTTAAGTCTATAATTTTGGTCTTAAAAAGCTAGCTGTTTGTATCTTGAACACAACAGTTTATGATACTTCCTCACTTAAAGTATGTCTACACTGCAGCTGGAAGCTTGCTTCCCAGAGCACACACAGATCACAGAAATGCACTAGCTCTGCTTAAGCTAGTGTGCAAAAAACAGCAGTGTAGCCTTGGGTAGTCCAGGCAGCAGTTTGGGCTAGCCATCTGATACAAACCCACCATGACTTCCCAGGTACACACCTGAGTTGCTACCTGTGCTACACAGCTATTTTTAGCACACTAGCTCAAGCAGAGCTAGTACATCTGTCTATCCGCTCTGGAAAGTGCATTCCCCACTGCAGTCAGCACTGAATTCACAGCCTGGGGAAGAGAGGGATAATGTAGCTTTAAGACACCTTTGAGCCCTTCTGATCCTCAGCTTTTTCCTGGCCCCTGGTGTAATTTAGACAGCCCTCAGGGCCTAAGTTATTAGCAACCCTTCTCCACAGTGCTGCTTGATGTGACCCCCATTTAGTCAAATTTAGTCTAAACTTCCAATCTGAAATCAAACAAAATCTCTCAATACTGTTCCTATACAATCTGACATTCTCCCAGAAGTGTAAAAATTGCCCTTTCAGACCCAGTGCTTCCCAACCCTGATATGACCTTCCATCCTTGCTCCCAGTACACCTGCTACCACCACCTTCAAAGACAGCATTACAGGCACATCTTCCTCAGCTCCTGCACCACAGAAATCTTTCTACAGCCTGATCCAGGGCTTCTGGAGCCCCTTTATGCTGCTCTAGCACTATAACATGTCATCAAAGGGTCAGAGTGAGGATGAGGATCTCCACCTAAGTCCACATTCCTAGAAACAAAGTTTTAAAATAAAGCTCTCTGAAGTTCTCCTGTGGCCTCTGAACAGTTTTTCTTTTATCCATTAGCAAAATATCAAACCGAACAGAATATAAGTATAGCTCCAGAACTAGGTACATTAATACGAAATTAAAAAAAAAAAATCATGTTTCACCAGCTTCACCAAGATGGCTTTCTACAGCTCTATCTATATGCACTCTGCAACAGAAGTCCCACAGCACTGAGAATTGTATAATCTGTTACAATGCGAATATACATGGAAAATACAGTATAGAAAACTTTGGAAAGTAATGCAGAAAGTACCAGTTACTGCCTCCTGCAACAACATGGTGAACTTGAGTTCACACCAGTGTAGTATGCAAAAGATTTCAGAACTAACACCAGTATTTAACTGACAAAATGTGCAAGCAATTAGCGAGACTTTAACACACAGATCCCACATGCTGTTATGTCCAAAACATCAAGTGTCCCTACATCTCTGTGGCCTTGAAGATATGAGAGGGAAGGGGAGTTACATACTTGAATTTCTTGCAGGTTATGAAAATACTGAGGGAGGAGATCTGTGACTCTCATTGACACCCCCCCCAAAGATATTGAGAGAAAAAATTAAGGTGTTTATTTCCCAACTGTGGTGACACTGAGGATATGATAAACATATTGAGCACCTCATAGCACAGACTTCTGCGGCAGGAAGGGGTCTAAATGCCAAATCAAGATCTTCATGGGGCAGGGGAGGGGAGGGGAAGAAGGAATACACACTGAAAAAAGGTTTCAGGAGGTAGCCGTGTTAGTCTGTATCAGTAAAAACAATGAGGAGTTCTTGTGGCACCTCAGATACATGGAGTGGAAAATACAGTAAGCACAGCAACTCCCATCTTTTCCATGTGCTGTACATTTATACCTGCTTAGTGTATTTTCCACTTCCATGCATCTGATGAAGTGGGTTATAGCCCACGAAAGCTTATGCCCAAATAAATCTGTTAGTCTCTAAGGTGCCACAAGAACTCCTCATTGTTTTTACACTGAAAAAAGAAAACTCTCCCCAAGTCAAAATAAGAGGAGGGATGAAAAAGAGGTTTCATAACCCATAGTTTAAAAAAGGATAACAGATCTGATAAATAGTCTACTCTAAAGATGGAGGGGTCTCACTGAGTTGATTAAACTGCAAGACAGTTGTTTCTAAAGACACTCTCCCTTTACAGAAGAATGGCTTTACTGTATGAATTGCAAATGAACATTTCCAATATCATTCACTGAAATGGTTCTACCAGCATATTAGTTGAAACTTCCAATTCCAAGTCAAAGAAAATCTCAGCAACATTTCTACTGCCTCTGTCCAGAACATGAAATGAGCAATTCCCCAAGAAAGGTAAAATATTGTCCTTTCATATCCTGTCAGAAGAGGCAAATCCCTGCCACACAAGCCTCAAGTGAGCCTTTTTACATCCCATCATACACGACCCACAAAACAGAAGAACTATAGATAGCTCTTCCCCATTCTCCCCACTTGGAGACCCCAGAGTAAGGGGGAGCTCTTCCTTCTTTCCCCACCAGGAAAAGCAGTGCCTCTCTCCAGGCACAGGAGTTACCCACCCACACCCGGCCATAGGAATAAACCACCTAACCCCAGGTTGGCTGCTTCCACTCCTGCCATAAGAGTAACATCCCTCACCCAGCATCTCCACCCCAATGCTTACTGGCTGCCTCCCCACCTCCCTAATGGTAGGCGCCCCTACTCCCCCCCCCCGGGGCGGCCCCCGCCCCCCCCCGGCTCCCATAGGGGTGGCGCCCCTACCCGTGGCGGCCGCGCCCCCGCGGTATCGCCCCGGGGCAGCAAGGGGCGCGCCCCTAAACTCACCAAGCACAACCCCCCTGTCCCGACGTAGGACCCCCCGCCACCAGGGGCGGGGCCTGTCCCGGGCAGAGGCCCATGAGGGAGATACAGGGCGGCCTCAGCTCCCAGGTAACTAACTTGTGGGAAGCTCCTCTCGGCCGCAGCCCCGCGCAACAAGTTCCCGGCCAGCCCCCGCCCCAGAGCCGGGCTCTTACCTCCGCCATGTTCACTGGGCGGGCGGGACAGGGAGTAGGGAGGGTCACATCGCCGCCGCGGCGAAGGAAGCGGCACCGGCGGCGGCGGGTCACGGTCTGTGCGGCGGCCGGGGAGGGGGGCCGCCTGGGGCAAAGACACCAACGTCACTGCGTACAGGCGGCGGGCGCGCCCCCGCCAGCACCCAGTGCACGCTCCAGGCCGGGCCCGCGCGCTCCCAAGACGTACAGCACACAGCTGACGTAGAGAACAGAAAGCCCCGCCCTATCAGGTTCTACTCACCAGCAAATAGGGAAATCCTTCTCCCCCCACCCATCGGTGCAGGCCTCTGGCCGTCAGAGCCCCTCTTGCGTCTAGTCACGAGCGTGCGAAGGCCGCTCCGTCTGGCATATGGTGCCGGACCCCCCTGTCACTAGCTAGCAGCACCTCTCCCCCTCCCAGTGTCACTCACGAGTCTAGCAAAAGAGATGGTCCCTCTACTGCACTCGCAAATGGTGGTATCAGTCATCTACAAACAGGGTTCACTTGAATAACCAGCATAAGTACTCTCCCTTCCCCGGTGCAAATCACCAGCCCGTATACATCCCACCCCACCCCGTGCAAATCAAGACACCGGGACAAACAGTACTCACCTTCCCCCAAGCAATGTAAATCACCTGCCCACATACTTTCCCTTCCCCCTCTCCCTTCCCAGTGAAATCAATAGCACACATTCGGGGATAGCTCAGTGGTTTGAGCATTGGCCTACTAAACCCAGGGTTGTGAGTTCAATCCTTGAGGGGCCACTTAGGGATCTGGGGCAAAATCAGTACTTGGTCCTGCTAGTGAAGGCAGGGGACTGGACTCGATGACCTTTCAGGGTCCCTTCCAGTTCTATGAGATAGGTATATCTCCATAAATTACCTCCCATACAAATCACCAGCACACATACACTCCCGATGCAAATCACCAACCAGCAAACAGGGTTCATGCTTGTCTAAATCACCAGCAAATTATTATTTACAGTATCAGTACTGCCAACATCAAGCATTCAAAAATCATGAGACAGGTCCCAAACAATCATGCAATCGGCTTAAAAATTATATTTAAAATATATATATTTAGAATTTAGGGACTTTTTTTGCCTTCCGTTTCTCTGTCTTTAAGATGCACTCATTTCATGTTTTTAAGCCTTTTCTACAACCACGAGGACCAGAAACTTGCTTTACAAAAACGAAAAACCAAATCTGAGAGTCTCATGTAATAACATGACTCCAGGAGCTAGGGCTATAAGTAAAGTATCATAATACCTGTGATACAACCACAACCATTGTCAGCACTGTGTAGTGTCTACAGCAGGGGTCGGCAACCTTTCAGAAGGGGTGTGCCGAGTCTTCATTTATTCACTCTAATTTAAGGTTTTGCGTGCCAGTCATACATTTTAACGTTTTTAGAAGGTCTCTTTCTATAAGTCTATAATATATAACTAAACTAGTGTTGTATGTAAAGTAAATAAGGTTTTTAAAATGTTTAAGAAGCTTCATTTAAAATTAAATTAAAATGCGGAGCCCCCCGGACCAGTGGCCAGGACCCGGGCAGTGTGAGTGCCACTGAAAATCAGCTCGCATGCCGCCTTTGGCACGCGTGCCATAGGTTGCCTACCCCTGGTCTACAGACACCAATCCTGACTGAGGCGTCATTGTGCTAGGCACTGTACAAACATGTAGTAAGAGACAGTCCATTATCCAAAGAATTTACCATCTAAACAGCTAAAACAGAAAAAGGGTGAGAGCGGTCTCCTCTCCCTAGTGTAAGGCACCAGTAAATAGAGTCTCACCGGGTACAAGTCCAAAGGATGTGCATCTGTCTTAAATTGCAACAACTAAGCTTTGTTTACTTTTGTAATGAATTAAGACAAAGGACAACAGAAGCATAATAACTTGCTTTAATTTAGGACAATCAATTTTTAAAAAAATGTCTAAATAGATGTCAGACTCAAAACCACAATTCAAATTTTACCAATACTCTGAGTATAGGACCTGTGCCATAATCTGTTGGGGAGCTCATTAGCACTGTAAGGAATGTTTGCTTTCTGAGCTGGTTCATGCATGTACTATAAATGCCAACTAGGGCTGCAAAGCCTGATTGCCCTGATAATATCTCAGCAGAAGTCAGTGATGTTTTCTGTAGACTGACACAAGATTATATTAACCAGTACAAATGGAAGGTTAACAAAGACCTTACGTGAGGTACAACATAACTAACACTGCTCTACAGCCAAAATGCTTCTGAAATAAATGTAGTCAAACTTTACTAATTCTGAGTCACTGAGAACGAAAATTATGCTTAAAATTGTTGATTGGCTCTAGTTTTCAAGATATGCTATTGGGTCAGTATATACGACCCTTGACTTGGGAATGGCGGAGGATAAGTAAGTTATAAAGGGAAGGGATCTCAGTTTAAACCAGAAATGACTAAAATACATCTTTGACTGGATCTATGAATAAATCTATGACTGGGTTTGGACAGTACTTGCTTTTTAGGCAAAACAATGAATGATGCAATCTGAAGCTGGTATTGCGTCATACATGATATGAATCGCATCATGTTATTCCTAGAAGTCATGGATGATGCAATCATAACGAAGCTTACATCACTCTGCTGAACAAATTGCCCTATATCAGCTCTAGAAATCATACAGTGTCGTGCTCTCTTATTTGTCAGTGTTTGATTTTGCAAAGGGACACATTTCTGTTTAGCCAAAGTGAGCAGAGATGCCTCGTACTTGTGTGAACAGTGCAGATAACTTCTGCTATGTTTGTGGTGAAGTGACTTTTGCATCACAAAAGCGCAGTATAACCACTATGGTTAAGAAAGCCTATCACCTTTATTTTGGCTGCAAAATTGGAGATCAGAACAAGAGGTGGGCCCCACACATATGCTGCAACACTTGTGCAACAAATCTTCGCCAGTGGTTGAACAGGAAAAGGAAATCTATGCCTTTTGCAGTGACAATGATTTGGAGAGAGCCAACAGATCATACCAGCAATTGTTACTTCTGCACGGTGCCTCCAGTTGGGAAAGGTGTGTCAAAGAAGAAAAAGTGGACTGTGCATTATCCAAACATTCCATCAGCTATACGCCCAGTACCCCACGGAGAAGGACTGCCGGTTCCTGATGCACCAGAATCATTCTCACTTGAGTCAGACGAGGAAGAGGAAGAGGATGAAACTTCTGGTCCTGAACCATCAATGTCACAGGACCCACATTTTCTCCCATCCTCCTCCTCTGAACCACACCTCATAACACAAGGTGAACTGAATGACCTTGTCAGGGATTTGGAACTACCCAAGAGTAAGGCAGAGCTGTTGGGCTCCAGACTACAGCAGTGGAATCTCCTGGCAGGTGATGTTAGGGTTTCCATGTTCCATGACCATCAAAAGGATCTTGTCCCATTCTTCTTCATGGAAGGTGATCTTGTAGCCTGCAACAACATCGATGGCGTGATGGCAGCCCTCAACATCGTTCACGATCCAGATGAGTGGAGACTGTTCATTGATTCATCGAAGACGAGTCTTAAAGCTGTTTTACTGCATAATGGCAAGGTTTTGCCATCAATTCCAGTTGGTCATGCAGTCCATATGAAGGAAACCTATGACAACATGAAACAACTTTTGAGGTGCATAAACTATGACTAACATCAGTGGCAGCTTTGTGGCGATTTGAAGGTTGTTGCTCTCTTGCTTGGTCTGCAGACTGGATACACAAAGTACTGCTGTTTTCTCTGCGAATGGGATAGTCGTGCAAGAGATTCCCACTACATCAAGAAAGATTGGCCACTCCGACAGTCATTGGAGCCTGGGAGGAAAAGTGTTCAGCATCCACCACTTGTTGAATCAAGGAAGATTTTGTTACCACCCTTACACATCAAGCTGGGTCTGATGAAGAACTTTGTCAAGGCCATTGACAAAACACAAGCAGCTTTCAAGTACCTCCGTGGAAAATTTCCAAGGTTAAGTGAAGCGACGATAAAGGAAGGTGTCTTTGTTGGTCCTCAGATTCGTGAACCTCTTCGAGATGATGCATTTGACCATGCACTGCGTGGCAAGGAAAAGATGGCATGGAAAGCCTTCCAGTTAGTGGCAATAAATTTTCTCGGAAACAACAAGGCAGGCAACTACAGGTTGTTGGTGGAAAACCTCCTCAAGGCATATAAAAACCTTGGTTGCAACATGTCACTAAAGATACATTTTTTGCACTCTCATCTAGATTTTTTTCCACCGAACAGCGGAGCAGTGAGCGACAAGCACGGCGAGCGATTTCACCAGGACATTGCAACAATGGAGAAACGCTATCAGGGCAAATGGAGCCCATCAATGCTTGCAGACTATTGCTGGACAGTGACAAGAGATGCTCCATTTAATGAATACAAGAGACAAGCCAAGAAGCGCCGAGTAGACACTGAATAGGACTAAACTATGTACAGAATAGTTTTTTGCCTTTTGTTTCATAAAAATTTTTATTTATATAACCCTTTTGCTGATTTTTAAAGTGTTACATAAACAGGACAGGTGAAATATTGTCATGTAAAGCAACCATAAACACGTGAAAAGACCTAGGTTTACAATTTATGATTAAAACTCTACTATCTACACAATATACATAGACATAAAATGTAAAAACTTAAATATCTTAGAAACAGTAGCCAATCAGTTGTTTTAATTGTCATATTTGAATTCAGCACATCAAAATACATAATAAATAGCACATTTTATCTCTGAAGCAGACGACTTCTCAAAAATTGTAGACCAGTGTAATTGACTTAAAACAGACAAATATAAATTAAATATAACCAAACTAAAAAGTACACTCACATTTTCTATTAATATTATTTCTCTTTATTCTAGATTCCCTATGTCACTTGTATCTGGTCACTGCCATTTTTTTTTCCCAAATAGATTAAGCAGTGGTGCAAATTTAGGCCTCAATCCCACAAACATTTAGACCTAGTCTGCACTACAAATTACATCAACATAAGCTGCCTTGCCTTGACCTACTTGTGTATGTGTCTACATTAAAATTTGACTCCTACCAACGTGAGCGCTTCATTATGCCAACATAGTAACACCACCTGCCTGAGTAGCACTGAGCGATGGTTGATATACTCAGACCAATGCAGAACAAGTGTAGACACTGTGTTACCTATGTCGACTCTAAGCCCTGGTCTACACTACGAGTTTAGGTCGAATTTAGCAGCCTTAGATCGATTTAACCCTGCACCCATCCACATGACGAAGCCATTTTTGTCGACTTAAAGGGCACTTAAAATTGATTTCTGTACTCCTCCTCGACGAGGGGATTAGTGCTGAAATCGACATTGCCGGGTCGAATTTGGGGTAGTGTGGACGCAATTCGATGGTATTGGCCTCCGGGAGCTATCCCAGAGTGCTCCATTGTGACCGCTCTGGACAGCACTTTCAACTCAGATGCACTGGCCAGGTACACAGGAAAAGCCCCGGGAACTTTTGAATTTCATTTCCTGTTTGGTCAGCGTGGCAAGCTGATCAGCACAGGTGACCGTGCAGATCTCATCAGCAGAGGTGACCATGGAGTCCCAGAATCACAAAAGAGCTCCTGCATGGACCGAACGGGAGGTACTGGATCTGATCGCTGTCTGGGGAGATGAATCCATGCTATCCTAACTCCGTTCCAAAAGACGAAATGCCAAAATATTTGAAAAAATCTCCAAGGGCATGAAGGACAGAGGCTATAACAGGGACTCGCAGCAGTGCTGTGTGAAACTTAAGGAGCTGAGGCAAGCCTACCAAAAAACCAAAGAGGCAAATGGCGGCTCTGGGTCAGACCCCCAGACATGCTGCTTCTATGATGAGCTGCATGCAATTCTAGGGAGTGCCCCCACCACTACCCCACCCCTGTTTGTGGACTCCTGCAAGGGGGGAGTCTCACGCAACAGGGATGAGGATTTTGGGGACAAGGATGATGATGATCATCATAGAATATCAGGGTTGGAAATGACCTCAGGAAGTAATCTAGTCCAACCCCCTGCTCAAAGGAGGACCAATCCCCAGACAGATTTTTGGCCCAGATCCCTAAATGGCCCCCTCAAGGATTGAACTCACAACCCTGGGTTTAGCAGGCCAATGCTCAAACCACTGAGCTATCCCTCCCCCAAATGATGAGGAGGAGGTTGAAGAACGCGCACAGCAAGCAAGCAGAGAAACCGTTCTCCCCGACAGCCAGGAACCGTTTATCACCCTGGAGCAAATACCCTCCCAACCCTCCCAAGGCGGGCTCCCGGACCTTGAATGCGGAGAAGGGACCTCTGGTGAGTGTACCTTTGTAAATATAATACATGGTTTAAAAGCAAGCATGTTTAATGATTAATTTGCCCTGAAGACTTAAAGAAGCCAAAAGACTGTCTTACCATGGCTGCCTGCAAGCCGAATTTCGTTGCCCAGCCCTGTGTGTGTGATCTCTCACACCAAACCGGCAGGCCCTCAATATAAGAGGCAAAATGTGACCTTGTACTCTAAAATGTGTCTTTTTAAATACTACTCTCCCTTTTTTTTCCTACCGCAGCTGCAAATGTTTCAACGCTCCCCCTATCACCTCCGTCCCAGAGGCTAGCGCAGATAAGAAGGCGAAAAAAACGCACTCGCGATGAAATGTTCTCTGAGTTCATGCAGTCCTCCCGCACTGAAAGAGACCAGCAAAATGCGTGGAGGCAAACAATGTCAGAGTCCAGGAAAGCACAAAATGAACGCGAGGACAGGAGGGATGGCTGGAGCAAGAGGAGAGGTGGCGGCAGCATGATGAGAGGAGGCAGGAGGCAATGCTGAGGCTACTGGAGGATCAAACTGATGTGCTCCGGCGTATGGTTGAGCTGCAGGAAAGGCAGCAGGAGCACAGACCGCCGCTTCAGCCCCTGTGTAACCAACCACCCTCCTCCCCAAGTTTCATAACCTCCTCACCCAGATGCCCAAGAACGCGGGGAGGGGGGCTCTGGGCACCCAACCACTCCACCCCAGAGGACTGCCCAAGCAACAGAAGGCTGGCATTCAATAAGTTGTGAAGTTCAGTGTGCCCTTGTCCTTCCCTCCTCCCCTACCCAACCTGGTGCTTCCCTCCTCCCCCATCCCTCCCGGGCTACCTTGGCAGTTATCCCCCTATTTGTGTGACGAATTAATAAAGAATGCATGAATTTGAAACAACAATGACTTTATTGCCTCTGCAAGCGGTGATCGAAGGGGGGAGAGGAAGGCGGTTGTTTTACAGGGAAGTAGAGTGAACCAAGGGGGCAGGTTTTCATCAAGGAGAAACAAACAGAACTTTGACACCGTAGCCTGGCCAGTCATGAAACTGGTTTTCAAAGCTTCTCTGATGCGCAGCGTGCCCTGTTGTGCTCTTCTAACTGCCCTGGTGTCTGGCTGCGCGTAATCAGCGGCCAGGCAATTTGCCTCAACCGACCCTGCCATAAACGTCTCCCCCTTACTCTCACAGATATTGTGGAGCACACAGCAAGCAGTAATAACTATGGGAATATTGGTTTCGCTGAGGTCTGTGCTTGTTTCCTGGACCCAGAATTGGCATTCCACAGCATGAACCACCATGATGTCCACATTGCCAGGGCCCGTGCTTTGAGAGAAGTCTGTGTCCATGTCCTCATCACTCTCGTCACCGCGCTGCCATCGCCTCCTCGCCTGCTTTTGCAGGTTCTGGTTCTGCATATACTGCAGGATAATGCGTGAGGTGTTTACAACAGTGATAACTGCCGCGGTGATCTGAGCGGGCTCCATGCTTGCTGTGGTATGGCATCTGCAGGAGAGCAGAGTTGCAGCAGAAGCGGTGGATGACGGAATAGATATTTATAGAGAGAGGCAACGAGAATAGATATTTATAGAGAACAACGAGAGGACCTGCGAGGTGGATTCATGAGAGCAGGAGAGCAGAGTTGCAGCGGAAGCGGGAGCCCATGACAGCCAACATGGAGAAATTCGCTATCGATCGAGACAGGAGAGCAGAGTGGCAGCGGAAGTGGTGGTTCGAATGCCAGTTTTTCTGACTTATTGCTCCGTCTGTGGCCAGAGCAGGAGAGCAGAGTGGCAGCGGAAGCGGTCGTTCGATGACGACGGTTAGCAGTCCAATTGCTGAAAGCACGGAAAAAAGGCGCGAAACAATTGTCTGCTGTTGTTTTCACGGAAGGAGGGGCGACTGACGACATGTACCCAAAACCACCCGCGACAATGTTTTTGCCCCATCAGGCATTGCAAGCTCAACCCAGAATTCCAATGGGCGGCAGAGACTGCGGGAACTGTGGGATAGCTACCCACAGTGCAGCGCTCCGGAAGTCGATGCTAGCCCCGGTACTGTGGATGCACTCCGCCGACTTAATGCGCTTAGTGGGGGCACACACAATCGACTGTATAAAATCGCTTCCTAAAAAATCGACTTCTATAAATTCGACCTAATTTCGTAGTGTAGACATACCCTAACAGTCCTCCAGCAACTGTCTAACAATGCCTGACACTGACTGCCCTGGTCACAATTGTTAACTCCCCTTCCTGGAAACGGGAAGCCCCCCGGCTTTAAAACCCTGTGAATTTTTGAAATGCCTTTTCCTGATTGTGCATCTTGGTGAGCAGACCTCTAGCAGCTCTCCATTATTATGCACAACTGCCCAGCTGACCATGCCGGCTACATGCGTCAGACACGCTCTGGGCTGAAACAGGCAGGAGTCTCGGGAGATATTAGATCTCCTCTGCCTGCGGAGCAGGGCCGGCTCCAGGCACCAGCTTGGCAAGCAGGTGCTTGGGGCGGCCACTCCAGGGAGGGGCGGCAGGTCCAGCTACTCGGCGGCAATTCGGTGGACAGTCCCTCACTCCCGCTCAGAGCGAAGGACCTCCCGCCGAATTGCCACAGCAGATC
>NW_020664561.1:49998871-50025578 GCF_002925995.2 Terrapene triunguis
TGTGTGTGTGTGTGGGAGGGGAGCTCCTGACTCTTGCTGTGCGGGGTCCGGACCCTGACCGGTGTGGGGGGAGCTCCTGGCCCCTGTTGTGTGGGGCTCCTATCTCTGACTGGTGGGGGGGGGGGCGGGTCCTGGCCCCTGTGTGGGGGAGCCGAGAGCCACAGCGGGCTGCCAGTCATGAACAACCTACCTCACTGCAGCGCCTACCCTGTGTTTCCATCCCTCTCTGCCAGCCAATCAACTGGGCGCACGTTGGACTGCGGGTGCCATGGTTACCATGTAAACACGCTGCCTCTGGGCTCGAGCAGGAGAGCGCAGGGCCGCTGGGACCGGAGCTGTATCGAGAGTCGCCCCCTCCGGGACACGGGCACCGAGCCCCCTCCCCCAGCCCCGCCAGCACCATGTCCTCCTCCACCCAGGCCGGCAAGGGCAAGAGCCTTAGCGTCGTGGTCAGCTTGTGAGTGTCCCGCCGCAGGGTCCTGTGTCGGTCACTGGCCACCGGCCGGGCAGTGGGCTCAAGAGGACACGGCACAGGGGCAGGCTGGGGACCTGTCATCTCCACAAGCCCCGGCTGCTCAGACAGCCAGGGCCAGTGCAACCATTTAGGCAAACTAGGCGGCCGCCTAGGGCGCCTAGTGGTTGGGGGCACCTAAAAGCTGATCCACGTGGTGCTCGGGCACCAGCAATATTCAGAGCCAGGGGCCCAGCTCCAGCAATACTTGGGGCTGTGTGTCCCCCCCCCGGCCCCACCTGCAGCCCCCCCCACGCCTTCCCCGAGTGTCCTCTGGCCCTGATTTGCTGCCCCCGCCTTTCACAGTCTCCCCCGCCCCATTCTCTGTCCCGGAGCAGAGCCTGTCTGTCTTTGTCTCCTCCATGCTGCTTCCCTGCAACAACTGCTGCCGCAGGGTCCTAGTGCCCCCCTGCTCCACTGCCAGGGCAGACTGACTCTGAGCCTGCCCTTCCCTCTCAGACCCTTTCATTTTCCAATGGGACCCTCCAGCAGCACAGGGGACCCCCCTGCCTGCAGTCAGTGCTCCTGTCCCATGTTGGGCAAGGAGGCACCCCCATCCCTCACCCCCAGTGAGGCTACAGTCAGGGGCAACAGCAGGGGAGGAGGCACAGGCAGCGCCCCACCATGGGGGAGGCAAGGGAGATTCCAGGACCTGAGAGGGACCCTAGGAGCACATGCAGTGACAGTGGTGATGGTGAGTGTGCTGCTGGGGGTGCAGGAAAGGGGGACTCCTCCCCCAGAGCTTGCTGCTGCTGGCAGGGAAAGGGCTGGGGGGGAGTCGTCTCTGGCCCCTGTCCCAGAGCAGCCTGCCTGTACCCCAAACTCATCCCCAGCTCTGCCCCACCCCAGAGCCCACAATCCCAGCCAGAGCTTTAACCCCCCCACTGCACCCTCAACCCTCTGCCCCAGCCCCTCCAGCACCCCAAATACCTTATCCCCAATCCCAGCCAGAGCCCTCTCCCCCCACACTCCTACTCCCGCCCTGAGCCCCTCCCACACCCCAAATCCCCCATTCCCAGCCCCAGACAGAGCCCTTACCCCCACACTCCTACTCTTGCCCTGAGCCCCCCCACACTCCAAACCTCTCATCTGCAGCCACACCTCACAGCCCTCACCCCTGCACCCCTCCCATCCCAAAACTCCCTCTCAGAGCCTGCACCCTGCACCCCAGTCCCCTGCCTAGGGCCTGCACCCCAGACCTCCTCCCTCACCCAAACTCCTTCCCAGAGCCTTGGGCAGGTGGGGGGTGGAGTTTGGGCGGGGGCGGGTTCTGGGCATCACCAAAATTTCTACAAACATGCCATCCCTGCGAGGAGGTGGAGTGAAGGTGAGCTGGGGCGGGGGGAGGGCCGCCCACAGTAACGGGGGGGACGCACAGGGGAACCGCTCCCCGCCCCAGATCACCTCCACTCTGCCTCCTCCGCTGAGCACACAGCCCCCGCTCTAAGTCTCCTCCAATCGGCGCCGCAAGCCTGGGAGGGGAGGAGAATTAGAGCGGCGCTGGCGTGCTCAGCGGAGGAGGCGGAGCCGAGGTGAGCTGGGGGGGGCTCCCCGGGCGGGGTTAGCTGCCGCAGAGGGGGGGTCTCCCCGGGCAGGGTTAGCTGCAGAGGGGGGGTAGCTACTGCGGGGGGGCTCCCCAGTTGGGGGTGGTGCTGGGCTCCCCGGGTGGGAGGCTGAGTTAGCTGCCGTGGGGGGGCGGGGTAAGCTGGGGGAGGGGCGCAAGGTGGAAGTTTTGCCTCGGGCGCAAACCTTCCTTGCACCGGCCCTGCAGACAGCGCTCGAGCTAGTGGTTGTCTCTGCTAATCCTGGCAGACCAGGCTCCATCCCAGTGCTATAAATCTGCACTGAGAATGTGGGGTTTTGTTGGTTACTCATGCATCCGATGAAGTGGGCTGTAGCCCACGAAATCTTATGCTCAAATAAATGTGTTAGTCTCTAAGGTGCCACAAGTACTCCTGTTCTTTTTGCGGATGCAGACTAACAGGGCTGCTACTCTGAAACCTTAGTTTACAAGATATCTCTCCTATCTGATCTATGTGGTACGTTTCAAGTGCACCCATCCCTGGAGTACCTAGCTACCAGTAAGCTTTCTTTGCAGTTAGCATCTTCCACACAAGGATCTCAGGGCATTTTAGAGCAATGAATGGACTAAACCTCACAGCTGCCTTGTGAAAGAGGGAACCCTAATTTTACAGATAGAAAAACAAAAGCACAGCTATATGATTCACCAAACTCCAGCAGAAAATCTTTGATAGAGTTGAGAACTGTACCTACGTGGCCTGAATCCAAATCCTACATTTTAATCCAAAGACTGTGCTTCTTGGTCCTTCATTTCCATACCAGTTGCCTTTCACCACACTTAGCCCCATAAAGAGACAAGAACTTTAGCATTTCTTCTATTCTGTTATTTTACAGTTAACATTTGCTTCTGTGTTTGTGAAGTTGACATTTTGTAGTAGACATCCACAATTTCACTACAGCTTTATACTGTTCATCTGCTAAATAGTCAATATAAATTTCTTGATCATATTTTGTTTGGTTGAAATAGGACATCAAAGCTGGAGTTAAATATGAAGAAGACGACATCTATTTCAGGAACTAGCAGCCAAAGACGAATGAGCTATGTTAGTGGTTTCAACCCAAACAGAGTTGGATCATTGAGTCGAAGAAGCATACTGATGGCTTCTGATGGCAAAACCATGGATAAGGGGTCTCTTATAGGGAGTAGGCATACCATTCAGGTAATGAACTTTTCAATACCAAATATTTCTAATTATGTTTAACTGATAATCTTAAAAGTTGTCTGGAAAGAAGCTTGGGTGGATTGCAGAGGGAAAAGAGGACAGCGTGACAGGGTAACTCTGACTCTGAATGTGACAAGGGTAAGCTTTCTAGGAAAAGGGGAAGCCAGTGCAGATATTCCAGAAAGTGAGAAAACCCGTTGGAAAGGATGGATGATGATCAGTGTTTAAAAAGTGACCCTCAAAGGAACAAACAAAATATCTGTGCCCTTTTTGCTTCTTTACAATATACTGAGGAAGGCTGAGATTTCCCCTCTCCTTTATTTTCTAATTTACAGAGTTTCTGCCTTGTCTTCCCTGTTTTTTTCTAGGTGACACTTTGGAGGATTCCTTGGAAGTCCAGAGAACTAGTGTAGGAGATTCCCTTGCTCTTAAGGATCAGGAATGTTTAATCTTTAACAAAAGATCTTTTATCCCAAAAGGACATCAGTCATATATGTTAAATTGATTTTAAAAAAATTGTGATTAAAATGAATTTCTTTTACAGGTGCACAGGTTTCACTGGTACATTTGATGTCATAAGATAGCTAGTTCTCCGTGCCCATGGAGTCTTGGGGAAAAACAGGGTACATGAGACCACCATTTTTGCTTTTGAAAAAACAAGGAGGATTTCCCCCCCTTAATCTTATGCATTCATCCATCATAAAGAAAAAGAGAAATATTTTTTCTGTCACATCTTATATAGCAAATATTTGCTACATCTAGCATATCTATACTTGCTTGCCTTGATTTGGTTGTAGGCTGTATACAAACAGCTACATGCTCAAGGAAAGCTTGATTCCAGATCAAATAAATGAAAGATAACTTTTATAAATTCAGTATGTTATATTAATATCCAACTAAGGTTTTCCATGCAAACTGATAAGAATTGTCAATCTAGGCTAAAGCAAATTATATACATGCATTTCTCTCATACATGCAGGGGTCTTACATGGATCCAATCCATTTCATTAGCCCTGAATGTGACACTAAGGCTGCGCATAGGACACTGTGCATGGGAATGACTTTTACCCTTAGAGAATGTCAGGTTCCAGTTCTGTTAATATGCCATCTTTCACAAACATTTAAGAATTGTTCTCCTAATTAAACAAACAAAAAGTGGAGAAAACGTTCTTTTGAAAAAACATTTCTTTTTTTTTGATTTTGTAATAATAATGCTTTGAATTACTATAAGAGCTTTTATCCTGTATTGCCAAGGCACTTTACAAATCGTAATTGCCTCATAGCACTCAACGTGGGGAGATATTATCTCCTTTTTATAAGTGGGAGACTAAAGTAGGGAGATTTAACTGACTTACAGGGGTACATAATAACATAAATTGCCAAGGAATACATATATTTATAGAGCAGTGAAATTTACTTTTTCCATTACTGGCTTGTGTTGATTTGAAAAATCAGCCATTTAGAGCAACAGTTTTCTTCTTAAGTTGAAAATAACCTGTGTTTAAATCCATGAGATATGTTGACAGGAGCATTTGTATTTGTTTAGCTGACATAGAGAAGAAATTCCAATATAAAGTATCAAGAACATTCTGTTTAGAAACCTTACAATCCACTTACAGTATATTTTCTTGCAAAAGAAAGATTTTTTTTAGGGGAGGGACTAATAAAATTTAATAAAATTGCATAATAATTTCATAATATTAGCACTGTGAACCAGCTAGCCTCTGATTTATACCAGATTTTGCCAGAATTTAGGTCTGCTAGATTTCTTCATCATGACGGTTACTATAAAGCAGCACAGCCTGAAAAGTCAGCAGTGGTGATCAGGGTGAAAGTGTGCCTCAAGTAGCTGGTGTCTGTAGTTTCTCAGCATATTCCTGAAACAGCCTCCACTGGCAGAGTTCCTAAGAAGCTCTTGGCAGAAACTAAAGATGTCCTCTCATAGTTGAACCCCTTGAGGGAGAGCAGCAGTACAAACAACATCTACCCTCTCAATGTATGCTGGCACAGAGAGGTTTCATTGCTCCTCCCTATGTTAACTACTAGGGTGAATGTTCCTGTACCTTCTAATACTAATAAAGTTAAATGTTGCATAGCTGCATTTGTAGCTCAAACGTTTGTCTTTTTCACCAACAGAAGTTGTTCCAATAAGAGATATTACCTCACCCACCTTGCATAGCTACATATCATTTTCATTTGTTTAGAGAACACAAGATCATTTTTATTATTGTTATTTAAATATTCAGGTATTTGATGAGCAAGGGAAGGATGTAACACCTCGGCCACTCTATCATCCAGAACCAAGTGCTTCGCTACACAGACAAAGCAAAATCTTATCAACGCAGGATTTCTCTGGGGCCACTGGATCTGATTTTCTGTCTTCCTTATCCATGCATCAGACATCTGGAGTTAATGCTAGTTTAGTAGGTCCATTCTCAAGGTAGGTTGTTGCATTCCTTGGGTCAAATCCTGGCCCATGCTATACAGGATTCTAGAATGGCCATGTATGTAAGCTTCAGAAGTGCTAGTACCAGGAATAATTGGAGCCCTGGGTTCCAGTCCCTGCTCAAATTATTTTAAGGCCCCTCCAATCTCCTTGGCATTTCCTGTCAGATAGCTTAGGTGGATCCCTGCTCAGCATGCTGGCTTTTGTGGATCCCAGTCTTAGGCACCTAACTCTCCCTATGTATTGTATAGGGAGCCTAGGTGCTTAATTCAGTGCTGTGGATTCCACTAAGCGGAAAGGGACCTAAAGTTAGGTGTTGCAACACTGAGGCTCAGTCCAGTCCGCTTTGTGTATCTAGCCCTCAGTTGCCATTGCAGTACGGCGTAAACTTAAGTGTTTGCATTTTAAATTTTGGGAATAATAACCAATATAATGGAATCTATCTATAATTTGTCAGTCACACCTTCCTTAGCCTATTTTCCTACGCTGCATTATATTCTTGTATATTTTTAGACACACACCTTTTGAGGAAAAGGAAGTATACTAAGAAAACTGTTATACACAAGTAGGTTTTAAAAAAACCTTCATCACAACCACTCCTTACACATAGATTATCACTGTTAAGGCAAAATGAAAAAACACAATGAGACAATTAAGTGTATATGATTTTCAAGATGTTTTCTTATATATTTCAAAGAAATGTCAAAGGATTGATAGTGAAAAGTGCTGAAGACTCTCACCTGACAGTCGTGGGCTCATAGCATCACACTGCAACATCGCTCGCCCTTACGGCTAGTAAAAAGTGGGAGGGCATAGCCCTCCCCTTTTTAAAAGTGTGGGGGGGCATGGCTCCCTGGCCCCCCCCTGTTCCGGCATTCCTGCTCCACACTTTCCAGCCAGCCTTGCTGCTCTAACAGCACCACTGGCTGTGTGGCCTGGAGATTGGATGAGGCTGGGGTTCAAGAGGTCAGGGATCTAGTCCTGGTGTCACCGTAGGTGAGTCCCTTGGCTTCTCTGAGTTTCAGCATCCCCAGCTGTGAAATGGCAATAACCACCATGCTTTGAGATCACTGCCTGATGCGTGCTGTGGTGAATGGATCCCAGATCTTATTAAATTCTTCCCCATCATCTTTTCAGTACCATAGGATACTCTCTCAGATGAAGTCTTAATTTATTAACTCTTTTAAACAAATTTATTTTCTTTCCAGTGTCTTTCTAGGATTTCTCTTGTGACACAAGCATTTGCTGTATGCACAATCACTATGTAATGTGACTTGGCTATCCTACTACCAGTAATTCATTATTTTTGTATTATTTTGAATATTGCCATTTCTGGACTTTATTTCTGTATATTTCTTTGTTATTAAAGGACATATGGAAGCAGCAGTATTTCTAAATCAACATCTACAACTGAGTCTATGGCAGATGAAAT
Source organism: Terrapene triunguis (assembly GCF_002925995.2). Taxonomy (NCBI): domain Eukaryota; kingdom Metazoa; phylum Chordata; order Testudines; family Emydidae; genus Terrapene; species Terrapene triunguis. The sequence continues at coordinate 50,006,005 of NW_020664561.1, forward strand.
AGTAGAGCCTGGTTCTAGACGAGACACAGCTATTAGCTTATCTGGTAAAGAAAATGTGCTGTTGTAATTACAGAGATTCATACTGTTGGCTTTGAAGCATGATTCTGGGAGACACTGAAGTCGGTAGAAGTTGAGGGGTGCTGAGCACCACTCGAGGAGCTCAGTGCCCCACAGTATGTGACTCCAAGTCAACACTATTATTTTTTACAGTTAAGTTTTCCTCTTTTGATCTTAGAACAGAAAAATATTTTCATTTTCACATTATATAATTTGACAGATGTACAGGTGAGGCGAGATGAGATAAAAGAACAACTGACAAAAGAAGACATTGATAAGAGAGTGGATATTTACCTCACGGAGACAGAAACTATCTGGCTATTGGACATGCCAACTGTCATGATGTCTGTAGAATCTGAAGATGCTGAAAAAGTGCAGTATGTATATTTACAATTTCACACACACTTTGGTATCCCGAGCCACAATATGCTCAATGCCCTCAATTTCCATTGACTTCAGAGAGTTGAAAGGGCTCATGAACATACAGGATCAAGGTCTTTACTACCTATATTTCACAAGATGACTTTTGTCTAAATGCCATACTGTACTCGCTTCCATCTCTAAACATGACAAGCTAGTCTTCTTTACGCTGTCTTGCTGACTGAATTTAGACCTTTCACCTACTGGGGCAGATAAAGCAGTTAGTGAAAAGCAGGGGTGGGTAGTATCCTAGTGACAACAAAACCCATTACTAAAATGAATGTTTTATTTTAAAAAATCATTTCCCTTTACCCAAGTAAAAAGGCTTTCAAAAACAAATGTCAATCTTTAATTATTTACCATCAGTTGGAGCCCCATCATCATGCTAGGAGGAAGAACAGGAGCAGTTTTTATTGCTTAAAATGCATTTATTATGTAGCTGTGCTATGTAAACATAGGAAAATCAGACTTTTAATCCAAACATTAAAGGGACACACTCAGATAAACATTATATGGTATTAGTAACACAGGAAAGGATGTTTGTTTTCTTAAAAAACAAACCAACCAACAACCTGTAGAAAGGATTTAGAGCCTCATTCTGCAAATGCTTGCATTTAAGGCAGTTATTCACTGTAGTAAATGCTGTGCTTGGTAGTACGTTTGTGGGAGGATCAGGTTCTAGATGGCTAGAGAGCCTACAGGAGTTAGGTTTTGATACAGAAAAACTGTTCTGGGATTTCTGGTTTATTTACAGCAGTTCAGGTTTACTAAAAAACAACACCCCCTCCCCCAGTTTGGCAAAAGACTCTGGATGTGTGCTTTCCATGTAGCTTTTCAGTCAGTAATTCCTGAACAAATGTATAAACCAACAAACTAGATAATCTTTATGTTTCCCTGAGGCTGCTGTCTCTTTCTACTACTAAAGTAACCCAACCCCTTTTTAAAGTGTAGAGCCTAAATAGGCTCCGCTGCACCTAATTAATTTCCACTTTGGCATTTTAGGCTAAATTCACAAAGGTACGTAGGTGCCTAAACCCCAGACTTAGGTGCCTAAATTTGGGGGTTTACATACACCAGCCGTTCCCTGTAGGTGCCTAAACGAACTTGGCACCTAAATTTTCAGAATAAACATTTCCTCTGCCTAAATGTCTGCCTCTGGGTATGCGCACTGCTGCCTCAGTGTAGGTGTCCAGGTGCTTATCTCCCACCTAAGCCCCAGAGTGATTCACCAAACCAGGGAAGATAGGCTTACCTCTATTGTCTGCGAGGCCCTACCTGGTAGGCATGCTCAGAGACTGCCTGCTAGATTGGGTCCCATTCAAAATCTGGCCAAAGGAGAAGCAGGTGGTGATAGTGCTACCCATCATACATGTTTTAGCAACCCAATAATTAGAGCACTCACCTCTGATGTGGGAGCCCTGGGTTCAACTCCCTCTCTGCCTGATGGGGGAGAAAGAATTTGAAGAGGGATCTCCCACTCCTCAGGGGGAAGATGACCAAACTGTTGGTAGATTCAGGCTTAGTATAATCCACTTCTGCCTTTTGAGTATTAAAACTGAAAGAACTAAAAAAAGACATTTCCTCTTCACTATTTCTGCAGTTATTAGAGACTAGACAATATAGATTAATCACTTTCACTTTTGTATTTAGGCAGCATCTAGTTAGTTTCACTCTGTAGTAGAGATGGGCCAGAGCTACAAATTTCAGAACTGTATCTGAATTTCCCCAAAGTTCAAGGATGTTTGGATCTGGTGTTTTGGCTCAGGCCCATCTCTATAATACTTTTCTGATCTAAACAGTGTGGCAACGTTAGGGTAGCAACCACTGCAAGGGAATATTTGGAGCCAAATAAAACCTTTTTAATTGAAAGAGACAGAAGCAGTAGACTTTAGTTGAAAACACCATGTCCTGTGCAATGTGTAGTTTTAATATGGATAGATTTGGGTTTTTTTAACATGTATGTAATTTTTCAAAGGGAACGGAACAAGGATTATATTGAGCTTTGTAAAAATAGAGTTGGTAATGATCGCTTTGTGGAAAGGATGATGCAAACGCTTAATGGAGCACCAAAGAATAAAGAAGTGCAATGTGAGAAAATCCTCATGGAGGATAAAGGTAAATTATCATTCAAAAAAGTGATAAATATAGCAAATATTGCTTAAGAGCCCTTTCCCATTAAACATTTTGTACATTTGCTAATTGTTATTATTGTGACTTATTAGTGATTAAACTTAGATTATTCATTACTTATGAAACATATTCAGGAGAACACTAAAATTAAAGAAAGACCATGCGACTTGGTCGAGGCTACTTTTGTGCAGGTGTATAAGCAGGCTAACGAAGAGTTCAGGAAGTAGACCTGGGTGGGAGATGGTTTTCCTGTCCTGCCAAAATTTTTGTGATTTCAATAATTTTTCCTGCCCCAAATTGGGATGAAAATTTAAAGTCTCAAAATTTTTGCAGTCTGAAAATCTGAAAAGAAAATTTGGTTTGGGTCCATCAAAATGTTTTGAAGGGTTGTTTCAAACTGGAAAACTGAAATTTTTTGTTTAGAAAATTTCAAAGTGGAATGTTTTGACACTTCCTAAACCTCACAAATATTCTTTACAATGAGAAATTTCTCAATTTCTTTCTCCTGCAGAAAGTTTCAGTTCAGTCAAATAAGTATTTTTTCCATAAAAATGTTTTGTCAAAAAATTCCTGAGCAGCTCTATCAGGGAGTCCTTTCCTTGCTTATACACCCATGCAGCAGCCAGCCAGAACGTTAGTGTTTGCATTTCCTGAGCATAAGATGAAGGTATGGTAGAGTGGCCTGAAGTAATCTGCATCCCAACAGAGATGTGGCAGCAGGAGATGGGATAGCAGCATCAGCAGGGCCCCTGCCTCACTTCTACACCTCCTACTCCTAGCATTTAGAAACTGGTCCAGGGAGCAGCACATTCATCCATTGAAAGGATATAGTAGTTGCTTCTGCTAAGAGCTCTCCCCCTTTGTATTCTGTCTGTCTCAGCACCACAGAGGCAGAGTACTTCTGGCAAGGCAAAACTATCCAAAACTCAAACTAAACATCTTTTTGAGATTTGAAAATGCTGTTCCTTTTTTGTCCTTAACTTTTCCAGTGGCTCTGGTTTCAGCTCTAGGCGAAGATAGCACAGTATGGTAGCATGGAGAAGCTCTTTCACAGGATTTCAAATCTCAGTCAAACCAGGAAGTCCTGGCAAACATAGGAGAAGACTGTCTTATAAGACTTCTGCCTCAGTTTTCTAGACAAATTTGGACAAGTATGCAGGCTTTTAGATGTTTATCCAAATTTCATCACCCACTTATGGCATTTTCTTTATGAAGAAGGCAAAAGAATGGCTGTGGGGAATGGTGCTCTAAATCTTATTTCTTTGATTTATTTAATGTATATAAACTACATGTAAAAGGATAGTATTGTAGAAAAAGTAGAGAGGACATATAGATGTTCACATATATGTGTATAGATTAGATACAGAAATGAACTAGCAGTATATTCTCCACATTATATGCATCTGTAATTCTGATTATTCTACATTCCAATTAGTTGATGTTTTGTAAAGTTGAATACATAAAGACTTATGGGTATATAAATGCTAAGTATTATTAAAGTTTTTTAATAGGAGATGGACACACACACTGATGGGAGACCCTACACACAGTCGACGTTAGTACACCCATGACAGCCCCACAGTTGCTGTTGTTGCAAACTTGTCTGACACTGTTTCTGTACCATTTTACCGAAGAGATTTGGCATCTCCTATAAAAAGTCTAATATTTCCCTGCATTTTAGTGCTTTACAGTAAATGTTTAGAAGCACAATACAGTAGAACCTCAGTTATGAGCACCTCAGGAATGGAGGTTGTTCATAACTCTGAACAAAACGTTATGGTTGTTCTTTCAAAAGTTTACAGCTGAACACTGACTTAATACAGCTTTGAAACTTTACTATGCAGAAGAAAAGTGCTGCTTTCCCTTTATTTTTTAGTAGTTTACGTTTAACACAGTACTGTACTGTATTTGCTTTTTTTTTGGTCTCTGCTGCTGCCTGACTGCGTATTTCCGGTTCCAAATGAGGTGTGTGGTTGACTCGTCAGTTCATAACTTACTGTGCTATGGTATTGTGTAATTCATTTTTAGGGATAATGGCCACTTCTTGGGACTTGTATGATTCCTTTAATGCCTTGGAAACAACGCTTACATCTTCAGTAACGGAAAGAAGTAGCAGACCAACAAGTTTGAGTAGCAGTAAATCTAATGTGACCAAAGACCGTGAACGAACCATGTCTACGACTTCTACAGACAGAGGTAATTTTTCTTTCTAGGTTTAAATTTCTACAGTGTTTTTCTCCTTATAAAGTTGTGATTATCTGTATTTTTATAAAAATTATACTGAGAACATGTTCAAACTGCACAATTTAGCATTCAAAGTTAAAGTAAAAAAATAACAGGGTTAAGGTGGCATGCAGAACCTTAACTCTGTCCCCTTTTGTGTAAGAACTATGATAGTGTTTTATTACATCGTCACTACCACACCTAAAAAAATACAATATTATATTACACGTTTCTCTGCAACCTTAGCTACGCATTGTAGAATCATATACTTCAGGATGGTACACATGGGTATGGGCAAACAGGGTCACATACTATTTCTCAGACAATACTGTACAATTTTTATAACCCTCAGCAATTATTGACCATAAATTCCTATGCTCACTTTTACCAGATATAAAGGCTATAATGTATATTACAAGAAATAGGCTGCAGTCTTGCAGTTCATCCAGGTCCTCAGTTAACAAAACAAACCCAACCAGATTGGACAGCATTTGTCCTTCCCTTGAGTCTTGGACATCCATCAAAGCCTTCTAACCGTTTTTTTCCTCAGCTGAGACCCAGATAGGACTCTCTTAAAAGCCTGTCATGGCTGTTCCTTTAATCAACCAGAGATGTTGCTACTTAATGATGTGAAACACTTTCCTCTGTGGGGTATGCTCAGTATGCTGCCTCCAAAGCACTCTTAACCCATCCCCCTCATGGCCTGGTGTGGCTTTACAGGCTGAATCATAAGACTGTCACCTTATTTAAAGGGACACTTGTCAGAATAAAAACAATAGCTGTCAAATCAAATTTCCTTTATTAGAGTTTTAATATTACCTTAGAATATTAAAACTGGAAAACAAATTAAAAAAAATCATGGTACTTTCCACCATGTATGCAGTTTACTTTTTGCTCATCACTCAGCATGGACAATGGAAATGGATAGTCACCTTTACTTGTATTTATGGTTATATTCTAATTGGTTTTATGTCCTGGGCCTCATGTTGCAATGTTTGAGTTTAAATTTAAGTTTAAACAAAAACAAAAAAACAGTTTCTTTTTAAAACATGTGGGAAAAAATCTTAAAGTTAGTTTGTTTTTCTCTTTTAAACAAAAATGCCACCCACGCACATCAATGGGTGTGGGGAACTCATGGGGTCAGCGGTGAAAGGGGGATGGTCCCAGTAGCAAGAGAGGGAGACACTTGCCAAGAGATAATAGGTAGTTCCTTCCCCTTGGGAATCTCTAGCATGCATTGGCCAGAGGGGGAGAGAGGGGCTGATTGGCCAGCATTCCCCAGCTCCCAGAATTTAGCCGGTGCAGGGACCATGTGGAGCCTCTTTTGGCTCCATTCCAGCAGCCCACTCTATCCACCCAAACGAGGAATGGGAACCGAGCTTGATAGAGGCTGCTGGTCTATCCCATCACCTGTTTAACTTGTATATCCTAAATGAGAACTAAGTTCTGCCCTTTAGATACGTGCACATGGGTCCCATTATCTGGGATTCACACAGACACTAGGGCAGAATTTAGCCCTAAGAGATTGTAGTGTAGACACTTTGTATTACATGGCTACTTGATAGAGTTTTGGAAATACAAAGAAAACAAAACTAAAGAACTAAAAAAAAGCTAATAGTGGAGATATTTATTGATGACAAGATTTTCTGGGGTGGGGTGGTTCTTCTGGCTTTTGCCTGTGAAATATATTGGATTATCCAGCTAAACCTGCCTTTTTCAATATTATCTGTTGGTTTTCCAGAGAGCATAACCTCAAGTTCTATAATCGATTTGGAAAGTGTTATTCTTGCCAGAATCCACGAAGAAGAGGAAGACCATTCTGAAGCGATATTAAAATCAGAAAAATTTCAGCAGGATTTATTTTTTATGGAAAGAGTTCTAATGGAGAATGTTTTTCAGCCCAAACTTGCAGCTTATCGGCAACTTCCTGTCCTTATAGGTATATTCTCATCAGATATGTCATTCTCAATATGAAGGAGCCTATTTTGCATGCTAACAAATATACCAAGTAAAGATGCCCCTACTCTGAAGTCTTGACAGAGGAACCAATTCTGTTAAATAAAGACAAAGGTTGGGGAAGGATTTGCAAAACCCAAACTGGGGTTGTTCAGTACTATGCTCCATCTTCCCATCCCCCCAAAAATATACACAGAGCTTTGGCTAAATGGTTCTTGAGCTGGCTCATCTCCACTATTAACAGCAATAAACTGAGACTGGTTTCCACAGTATTTATCAAACTAGTTTTTACACTGGATCTTGAGCTTCCAGAAACAATATGGCTTCATGGACAGAGCACTGGGCTGGGACTCAAAAGACCTGGGATCTATTCCTAGCTCTGCCACTAGCCTGCTGGGTGACTGCAGGCCAATCATTTCCCCACCCTGTGCCTTGGCTTATCCCCATTTGATAGATGGGAACAATGATACTGACCTCCTCTGTAAAGCACTTTGAGGTCTACTTCTGAAAAGTGCTAGATATGATTGGTTAGTATGTTTTCTTGGTATTACAGCTCTTCACTAGAACACACAGTCTTTCAGCTCAGCTCAGATTAAAATTCAGGCCAGACTGGCAGTAAAAGTTTAATCATCTGATGGCTGTTCAGTGCCTATGCAAAATGAGAAGGTGGATTCACTGCAGATCATAAGTGTCACTTATTGGACTATTGTTGGCAATCTTCAATAAAGAAGCCAAGAACTGACGGGGGAGAGACTGAACTACCATTTTACCCCTTAGGGGAGGTCCAGTTAAAATAAGGATTAAAAACATATGAAGTGAGGCCTGTTATACCTGTTCACCAGACAGAGGGCTTCAAGTTTCCCAAGCTGTCAATCCAACACTGACCACAAGCAATAAATTCAATTTTTTAGGGAGGAGAGGGGGGAAACCCACCACACACACACCCTGCATTTTAAAGGGCCCAGAAGAGCTTGCAGACTTAGCTTTTGCCCCACTTATCCCCACATCAAAAATTTCAAATCTTGCATCCTCTAATAGCATAAATTCCAGAGTGGTATTTGCTCTTGTTTGATGCTTTAAAAATCAGGGAAGTAGATAAGGGAAAGATTTTCAAAATCTCAGATGGGAGTTAGGTGCCAGTTCCTATTTGAAAGTCTACAGTAGATCCATATTACTTCACAAGAATGACCTGACAGCCCTTCCAGATTTGCAAATTTTGTTAACTGGCAACTAAGCAGAAAAAAAACCCACCCCTAACAAATGAAATATAAGTATACTTTGCACATTTATATTGACAAATGCAATTTTACTGTAATTATAACATTTCATAGTAACCATTAAATGTGCTATGGTGACAATTTTCAAACCTGGATCCATAAAATTTGGCATCAATGTTGAAAAATTTACAACTTAGATTAACCAGTAAATAGGAGGAAACTTTCCTTGGGGGGAGGGTAGGTTAACCTATAACTACCTCCTGCAGGGTTCTTGAACCCTCCTATGAAACATCCAGTACTGGACACAATTGGTGATGGGACATTGGACTATCTGGATCGCTAGTCTGATCCAGAATGCTAGTTCCTATGATCCTACAAAGATGTTGGCCAAATTTTGAAAAATTAGTTCTCTGAATCTTCATTACAGTTCTCTGCTATGAAATCTTTGCTGAGAAGTGGGATGAGATCACTGTGTTTCTGGTCAGAATTAGCAGGATTGCAGATTAGTGGAGTACTACTACGATTCTACTGTATTTGTTGCATTTAGAACCAGTTCTTACATCTGATGCTGGCAAAGAGGAAGGAGAAACAGAGGAAGCAGAAGAGGAGGAGGAGGAAGAGGAAGAGGAGGAAGAGCAAAAGGAAACAGTAGTTAGTTCATCAATTTTGTTAGATCTAAGTGAAGCACCAGAAGAAATCTTACCGCCCAGTCTGGAACGACTGTGGTCCTATACATGTGAGTGGACTAATGGCCACAATGTGAGCAGTATGGCTTGGAACAAGTTAAACCCAGTGAGTTACCAAATTTATTCTTCTAACCTTTTTTCTAGAATTGGATGGGTAATTGTCAAGGTAAAATACTAGCTTGGGAGTAGGGTTCAAGATGCTGGGTAGATGTGTGACAGGGAGGGATTCATCCCTGAGGTCAGACAGGTGGTGGTTGCTTCCTGCAGTCTGTATCTTCCTCTGCCATATGCTGACTTAGCCGCATTGATCCACTCTTTCATGATCTTCAGGATAGATAATTGCACCTCACCATTTCTAAGAATGAGCAAATCTACCTTGGAGATCTTCAGTTGGTTCAGTATGCAGCAGCTTACCTTCTCAGCAGCACTGGTCTCAAAGGGCGCTTAACCAGGATGTTCAGATAACTACACTGGTTATAGAATTTTGGGTCAAATTAAAAATCTCTGTACTAATCTTTAAGACCATTCATGGCATTGATCCAAGATGGTATAGGGACCACCTCTTGCTCTGTGACAATGATCTCCCTAGATCGCTGCATTTCTCAGGAATGAGGACACCAACAACCTTGAGAGTAAGACTCATGAGAATGACAGGCACAGCTTTCACAGCAGCTGGTACAAGATGATAGAACTCACTTCCTGTGGAGGTCAGAATGACCTCAGAGCACTCTACTGTCAGAGCAGTATACATCTCACTTCTCTGATTTAGCTTTCCCATGGTGACAACAAAAATAACAATGTAGGGGAAGAAGGTAAAAATGGGTGAGGAGGAATATAAAAACAATCAGACTGCCTCAGGGGAAAAGGGGAGGAAATATGGCCACGTATAAAGTCTTTGGGCCAGATCCTCAGATGTAAATTGATATAAATCTGTTGGCCTGTTGGGTACTGATCCATATGTTTATACTGACTAGCCACAAACTAAGAATTGCAAGACCATTAGATGCTTATTTTCGAAATGCTCATTTCACAAAAAAAAGGTTGTTTTGTGTAGAGGAATACAATTTAAAGGAGTTGAAGAGTAAGGTCCTTGCTGCCAAGTTCCTTGCTTGTTACTTATAAACCACAAGGTGTAAATAGCAGAGGCAATGATAAAAATATTATTTGTCTTCCCTCCTTGAAATATTAAGCCCTGGAAACATTTACCAGATTGTATCAAATACTGCACATTAACATAAGTTTATAAAACACTTTATATACATCTATATAAAATGGGCAGATTTTTATAGGGGCCTGCCTTTTTTGTGGGCACAATTTGTGCTCACTAAAATTGCACTTGCAATTAATTTTCATTCATGCATAGTGAGTAGTGCCTTGCACATACTACATTAGAATTTGACGCTCAGAGTAATCTTATTTACTTTACTTTGCTTATCTGACTACATTACTGAGACTGTGTACTCTGTACTTGGTACTAAGTTATCTAAGTAGAAGGATTTGCGCACTTAACTGCTGGCAGAAAGCTGCCACTTAAAATTCTAGCTTTAAATTTCTGCTTTAATTGAAGTATATCCACCAATCTGTACTTTTGGGTTTTAGGATCTTTTGGCTGTTGGTTATGGGCAGTTTGGTTTTCAAGAACAGAAGAAAGGCTTGGCTTGCTGCTGGTCACTCAAGAACCCTATGGTAACACAAGTAGAGATAAAGCACAATTTATTTTAGTTCTTGTTACTTTAATAATTTTTTTTTGGCTGTAATAATTTTGTATGATTTAATAGCAGATCATTGAGTTTCCTGTTGCTTGAGAAAGCAAGACATATAGCAGTAATGTTAATTTGTTGGCCCAGACTAAACCCCTGGAAAATGGATAATAATTAACAATTCTTCTTATTTTTAAAATGTCTAAACTACCTTACTGCTGGTGAAAGATGCTAGAAAACACTGGAGACTAAAGATCTTGTTCACAGGACAGTTACAGCAAAGGGAACAAGGGTACTGCACACTTCCTCCACAATAGCCTGCCCATGTGCCTCAGATTTCACCTGGAGGAAGCATCTATAGAAAGTAGCTTAGCCTCTGTGCCCATTCATCCTCTGTACTGTGGTTTTGTAATATGGACATCTGTCCACAGGGAACTGAACTCATGTCACAAAGACCATCAAACTGCTGGTTAGAACAGTCAATTTAAACCAACTTAGGCTATGTGTACACTGCACTTTCGTCGTTAAACACCCCCCGCCCCCCCCCAAAAAGGACAAAAGTTTTAATGACAAAAACCGCTGCTGTGGACAGTGTTTTGTTGACAGGAGACACTCTCCCACTGATGTAGCTACCACCCCTCATTGGGAATGGTTTTATTTTGTCATCAGAAGAGCTTTCTCCTGGCAACAAAAAGAGTGGCTACTCTATGTGCCTTACAGTGGCAAGGCTTTAGCAGCATGGCTGTGCCGCTATAAGTGGCACAGTCATAGCCTTAGACTGGGCAACCTAAGAATGAAAAACTCTGTATCCGGTTTCCAATCCCCTAGCCAAGATTGTGAATTAATCAGGTTAGCTATTACCTGGATTAGATCCAGGTGTGTGGTTCCTCCTATAAAGATTTTCATACTGTGGGGAAAGCTCTTTTAAGCATTTCAAATATAAAACCAAAATTATTTACCTTGCATTTGTTTTCCCATAATCTTCCTACAGTTGCAAATTCAGGATATTTGTATTTTAAATGTAGGGTTTCCCCTTCCCAGTCCATCTTCTCATCTGCAATAAATTTTGCGCTGTATGAAAAAAAGGAGGTATTTTAAATTTAATTTCAACATCTGCAGAATGTAACTTTTCATGATATTTTCAATAAACAGCAGATTTCAAAGATAACATTTAAAAATGTGATGTTTCTGTGAGAATAGTGATCCTTGCCAAAACAAATGTTTGAATTAAAAAAAATGAAAATTGAGGGTTTTCTTTTAATATAGAATAATTTTCACTCAGAAATGTGAAAACTATCAATTTTTCACAAAATCACATTTTCTGAAATCAAAACAAAATGCAGAAACCTCATCCTGAAGTTTTCAAACTTCACTGTAAATATTTCACACAGCCCCAGCCATGATGCAGATTTCCATGGAAACACTCTAATGTCACCAACTCAAATCTGAGTTCATTACCAAATCAAATAAAAAAGAAGATAACCTATCAGGGAAAATGCTCTTATTCAGATACTTCTGGGATGGGAGTAAAGAACAGACAATAACTGGCTACAGGGCCGTCCTTAACCATACGCAAACTACGCAGCTGCATGCTGCTCCAGCCTCCAGCCTGATCCGCCCCGCTGCCTGAACTGGCCAGGAAAGCTGCCCCCACCCCTGCTCCACCCCCACCCCGCCTCTTCCCACCCCTGCTCCGCCCCAGCCCCGCCCCACTCCTGCCCCTTCCCACCACTGCTCCACCCCAACCCCGCCCCACTCCTGCCCCTTCCCACCACTGCTCCACCCCAACCCCACCCCTTCCCCTGAGTTACATCCCCGGGGACTGCAGCAGGGGTCGGGCGCGCCTTGCACTCACCGAGTGGCAGGAAGTAAAGCGACCCGGCCCCAACCTGCTCCACCGGCTTGTGCTGGGGGGCGATTTCCCACCTGCCCCCTACAGATGTTGGGCACTGCCCCTCCCACCCACGGAGGCCTGGGGACAGTCCCCCGCTCCTCCCACAGGGGGGCTGCGTAGGGCACCACAATGTCTAGAGACAGCCCTGACTGGCTAGGCAACTGGATATTTCTGTAACTCTCTTCTTTCAATTTTGCTCCAATCTGAGGCGTTCCCTTCTCAATACGTAACAGAGATGTGCATAGATGTGCCTGGGTTCTTCCCAGCACTGCCACTTGTGCGCACCTGCTGTGTGACCTTGGACAAGTAACTTCATCTCTCTAGATCTGAATTTCCCCATCTGTAAAATCCGGACAGTAAGACGTAGGGCTTGTCTACGTTGCCCCACACTTGGATTACGGGGGTGTGAATAGTAGAGCGCACCAAAGTGCTGCACTGTAATGCCCTTGCGTGGACACTGTGGGTGTGAACCAAAAGGTTCCTAGTTTGTGCTCGAAGAGGACTATGTTAACAGGTCTACATTAATGAAATTTAGGAACCTTTTAGTTCGCACCTGGAATGTCCACCCTGGGGAACTATAGTGCAGTATTTTGGTGCACACTCACACCCCATAGTACAGACTGCAAGTCAGTATAGATATAGCCATACTTTCCTTTTTGACGTCATTTCAGATCTAGGATTGGAATAAAAGCAATGTATTTTTATTATCATTGTATTATTTTCTTTAAAAGCTATGCTATTTCTTATACACTTGTCCATTTCTGCAAGCTTTTATATGACTAAAAGTTTGCAGGATCAGGACCTCAGGGTCTATAAATTATTCTAATTTCAGTATGTAATTGCTAGATAGTTCCTGGAAGAGAGGTTCTAAAATCCGGTACGCTTATATACTTACATCTTTAGGGCCAAATCTTGCTTGCACACAAATATTATTGACTTCAGTGAGACTACCTTTGAGGGAGATGAGCAAGATTTGGCCCTAAGTGTAGTAAGCTGGGCAGTGCAACTAAAAAAGGTGAAATGCCTGTAAAAATCAGATCTATAGGATAGAATACAATAACATTTGTATTGAAATGAATTGTTACATTCATTTACTATTCCCATAATATTTAATTTTCACTTCAAATGCACTTCAAACCCCAAGATCCACATTGCACTATATAATGACTTGCCCCTATGTGTCTGTGACTATTAGCTCCTTTACAACTGATTATATAGACAAATTTGAAGTCACCCAAACTGTTGAGATAATTGCATCATATTAGATCAGGGGTGGGCAAACTATGTCCCGGGGGCCACATCCAGCCATTCAGATGTTTGAATCCTGCCCTCGAGCTCCCGCTGGGGAGCAGGGTCCAGGGCTTGCCCCACTCCGGTGCTCCAGCCAGGGAGCGGGGTCAGGGGTTGGCCCCGCTCCGCATGGCTCCCGGAAGCAGCAGCGTGTCCCCCCTCCAGGCCCTACGTGTAGGGGCAGCCAGGGGACTCTGCACGCTGCCCTCGCCCCAGGCATGGCTCCCACAGCTCCCATTGGCCGGGAACCACAGCCAATGGGAGCTGCAGGGGCGGCACCTGCGGACAGGGCAACGCACAGAGCTGCCTGGCCATGCCTCTGCATAGGAGCCGGAGTGGGGACATGCTACTGCTTCCGGGAGCTGCTTGAGGTAAGCACTGCCTGCAGCCTACACCTCTATCCCCCTCCCGGGCCCCAACCCCCTGCTGCAGCCCTCTGAACCCCTTGGTCCCAACCTGGAGCACCCTCCTGCACCCCCAGCCTCTGATCCCCAGTCCCACCCCAGAGCCTGCACCCCCAGCAGGAGCCCTCACCCCCTCAACCACCTGCCCCAGCCCGAAGACCCCACCTGTACCCTGAACTCCTCATTTCTGGCCCCATCCCAGAGCCCACTCCCCCAGCTGGAGCCCTCCCCGCCTCCCACACCCCAACCCCTAATTTCATAAGCATTTATGGCCCGCCATACAATTTCCATACCCAGATGTGGCCCTCCAGCCAAAAAGTTTACCCACCCATGTACTAGATGGTTTTGTAAAGGTCTAAAATGATTTGGCTCAATATTTGTTTTACATTTTTGATTCTTGAAAATCTCATTTTTTAAACACAGTAAAAATGAATACTCACAATCAAATTCAAATAATGGTGCTGCTATAAACATTACTCAGGCTAAAGCCAAGGTTTTATAGGGAGTTAAGGAGTACAGAATCAGCCTCTAACTGGTGCCTTCCTCCCTCTAACGTTTTAGATGTTCTATCACATCAGTGTTTATGGTACCATGAAATTAACACAGTACAGATCAACGATAATCAAGTTACTTATATGGCTCCCATCTCTACATTAGCTGAGTGCATAAGCATCAGAATTAAGAGCTGACATATATTGAAACATGCTTATTTTCAGACTAATACCCTGATGACAATGGTTAAATTCAATGGCTTCAGTAGAGTTGCATCTTCTTACAACACAGGCTAAATTTGGTCCATGTAGGCAATGCAATTCTTTAGTTGCAGTCTATAAAAGGTAAATTGCATGAACATAGCACTCTGGCTTAAACTACCTAAGTTACCTTACATTACAGTTTACCTCCAACTAAACTTCTGCTGATTAGAAAAGCACATGAATAAAAAGCAGAGAAGATTAGATGTTAAATTGTGAGATGGGCAAAAATTAGAAGTGGTGGTTTGCTTTTTTTCAAATGTCAGGTTTAGGTTGTAGTGGGGCTCTGGATCCCATCCCACTTTATCCAACCCTCCAAAGTTCAGAGAAATTGTAGTCACTTATACGGTTCACTTTAAACCCATCTCTAATTCAATTTACAATACAAAAGTCACATTTCTGCACAGCGCTCCTTTCAAATTTGACAACCATAGCAGGAAATAATAGTCTCAGTTATTTAGAATATTGTCTTAAAGTTGAACCTGGTAAAGCATTTGTAGTGTTAGAAAAATAGTGGTTAGTCTAGCAATTAGCTAATAGAAGAATGAAATAAATGTGTTGTTTTCTTCTGTTCAGTGGCCAGAGCGTATTTATCAATGTGATCATGGTGTTACTGCACTGGATTTCTCTCTGGCAAACCCAAACCTTTTAGCAGTTGGAATGTACAGTGGCACAGTAGCCATCTATAATGTACAGACTCATAATACCACCGCACTTTTGGACAGCAGGTAAGATTACAAACTCCCCACCTTGTTGCACTTCTTTCATGTCTTGTTAGTTGTGGACATTCATTCCATTGCTAAAATTTAAATAAACGAGTGAACAGTAGTGCTCTTGAAAAAGTGGATTCAGTGAAGGCAGGGAAGTGCTGCATAATTCCCCGCTTCCCAGCTTTGCTAATGTCTCTCAATTCTGATTTGAAACACTTACACTGTACCCACCTACAATCCTGGGACTTACTTGAAAAGAAACTGTCAGACATGAAGACTTTGATATATATAAATGTCCATGAAAGACTAGATTAGGCCAACCATGAAGCAGCACCAGTACAATGATTTGGATACCTAAAGAAAAGTGCTTCAGTCATTTAAACATTATTCTATAATTAAATATGTAAAAATATTTTCTAAAATGTACTTTTAAAACAACTTTTCAAAACAATAGATACATGTCTTAAAACTCTGACTTTTCATAGAATCATAGAAGATTAGGCTTGGAAGAGACCTCAGGAGGTCATCTAGTCCAACCCCCTGCTCAAAGCTGGATCAACACCAACTAAATCTTCCCACCCATAGCTTTGTTAAAAACCTCTAAGGATGGAGATTCCACCACCTCCCTAGATAACCCATTCCAGTGCTTCACCACCCTCCTAGTGAAATAGTGTTTCCTAATATCCAACCTAGACCTTCCCCACCTCCCATGAAAATTAAAACAACACCTCCCATGAAAATGAAAATAACCAATTAACACATGCCCACACTCCAGAGTGTTTGTTCCTAAGTTAAACACACACCAGTTTTGTTGCTTATGTAGTAACTTTTAAAAAATGCATTCTCCCTTATTTCTGTTAACTTATAGCTCTGTTTGTGCGTTCCTTTATTTCAGTGAATCTTTTGATAAGCATATAGGCCCTGTATGGCAGCTGAAGTGGATTGAACAGGACAGGGGCACAACGGGAGATGACAAAGGAGAGATATTAATCTCTATCTCAGCAGATGGCAGAATAACCAAGTGGCTTATACGCAAAGGACTAAGCTGCACTGGTAAGCCTATTCTCTCAGGACTTTCTACACTGGGCTATTGCACAATACCTTATTCCAGGCAATTTCCCTGTGTATCATAGAATCATAGAATATCAGGGTTGGAAGGGACCTCAGGAGGTCATCTAGTCCAACCCTCTGCTCAAAGCAGGACCAATTCCCAACTAAATCATCCCAGCCAGGGCTTTGTCAAGCCGGGCCTTAAAAACCTCCAAGGAAGGAGACTCCACCACCTCCCTAGGTAACGCATTCCAGTGCTTCACCACCCTCCTAGTGAAATAGTGTCTCCTAATATCCAACCTAGACCTCCCCCACTGCAACTTGAGACCATTGCTCCTTGTTCTGTCATCTGCCACCATTGAGAACAGCCGAGTTCCATCCTCTTTGGAACCCCCCTTCAGGTAGTTGAAGGCTGCTATCAAATCCCCCCTCATTCTTCTCTTCTGGAGACTAAACAATCCCAGTTCCCTCAGCCTCTTCTCATAAGTCATGTGCTCCAGACCCCTAATCATTTTTCTTGCCCTCCGCTGGACTCTTTCCAATTTTTCCACATCCTTCTTGTAGTGTGGGGCCCAAAACTGGACACAGTACTCCAGATGAGGCCTCACCAATGTCGAATAAAGGGGAACGATCACGTCCCTGGATCTGCTGGCAATGCCCCTACTTATACAGCCCAAAATGCCATTAGCCTTCTTGGCAACAAGAGCACACTGTTGACTCATATCCAGCTTCTCGTCCACTGTGATCCCTAGGTCCTTTTATGCAGAACTGCTACCTAGCCATTCGGTCCCTAGTCTGTAGCTGTGCATGGGATTCTTCCGTCCTAGGTGCAGGACTCTGCACTTGTCCTTGTTGAACCTCATCAGGTTTCTTTTGGCCCAATCCTCTAATTTGTCTAGGTCCCTCTGTATCCGATCCCTACCCTCTAGTGTATCTACCACGCCTCCTAGTTTAGTGTCATCGGCAAACTTGCTGAGAGTGCAGTCCACACCATCCTCCAGATCATTAATAAAGATATTAAACAAAACCGGCCCCAGGACCGACCCTTGGGGCACTCCGCTTGAAACTGGCTGCCAACTAGACATGGAGCCATTGATCGCTACCCGTTGAGCCCGACGATCTAGCCAGCTTTCTATCCACCTTACAGTCCATTCATCCAGCCCATACTTCTTTTACTTGGCAGCAAGAATACTGTGGGAGACCGTATCAAAAGCTTTGCTAAAGTCAAGGAATAACACATCCACTGCTTTCCCCTCATCTACAGAGCCATTTCATCATAGACGGCAATTAGGTTAGTCAGGCATGACTTGCCCTTGGTGAATCCATGCTGACTGTTCCTGATCACTTTCCTCTCCTCTAAGTGCTTCAGAATTGATTCCTTGAGGACCTGCTCCATGATTTTTCCAGGGACTGAGGTGAGGCTGACTGGCCTGTAGTTCCCCGGATCCTCCTTCTTCCCTTTTTTAAAGATGGGCACTACATTAGCCTTTTTCCAGTCATCCGGGACCTCCCCCGATCGCCATGAGTTTTCAAAAATAATGGCTAATGGCTCTGCAATCTCATCCGCCAACTCCTTTAGCACCCTCGGATGCAGCGCATCCAGCCCCATGGACTTGTGCACGTCCAGTTTTTCTAAATAGTCCCGAACCACTTCTTTCTCCACAGAGGGCTGGTCACCTTCTCCCCATATTGTGCTGCCCAGTGCAGCAGTCTGGGAGCTGACCTTGTTTGTTAAGACAGAGGCAAAAAAATCATTGAGTACATTAGCTTTTTCCACATCCTCAGTCACTAGGTTGCCTCCCTCATTCAGTAAGGGGCCCACACTTTCCTTGACTTTCTTCTTGTTGCTAGCATACCTGTAAACAGCCCATAGATAAAACATTTCAGAATTGTTAAATATCTGAAGTACTTATGAGTTATTCAGAATGTTCTAATATGTCACTATCTCTTTCATGTAAAATTCATATTCCATGTACTGTCTATTTGCATAGATCTGATGAAACTGAAGCGAACCGCAAGTGAAAGGAAAAAACTAACTGGTGAAAAAGAAAAGAAAAGTGAAGCTCTGATATCTCGACAGGCACCTGGAATGTGCTTTGACTTTCATCCAAGGGTAGGCTCAGGAAATCCATTGTGATTATTAATGTTTCAAATTCAGTTGACTGAAATTTTATATATTAGAACAAAACATTATAGGTCAGATCCTCAGCTGGTGTACAGTGATGGAGCTATACCATCACAGCTGAAGATTTCACCTCATGTGTTTAAACAAACACTAAGTTGTAGTAGTCTCCTGGATTCTGGAGACATAAGCTAGACCAGCCCTAACTGCTGCTCTAACTGTGAATATTCACATAAGAATGAATGAAAATTTCAAAAGAGAAGCTGTCTGGTGCCAGAAGATTAATACACTTGCCTTTTACTTTTAGCTGATTTTATTCAAGGTTGGTTTACGTCACCAGTGAAACACATTTGGAAATCTCTTTTTTCCCAAGTGAATTTTTCCTGTCTCACAAGTTCACTGCATGGATCTCTGCATTGTAGGCACTCTCTAATGAAAGCCCCCAAACAGTTCAAAAATGGAGATCAGGATTCAGGTATAGGGGAAGCTTGCACTGCAGTTGCCCATGTTTCTCCAGCAGTAGCTATAGAATGCTTCTGATGTACATAAGCGCTAACAATCTTACCCAAAACTGATCAGAGAGAAAACCAAGCAAGCTAAACCCTATATTTTGTGAGTTTTACAGTTTTAATTATGTTGCTTTGATTGACTTTGGGCCTGATCCCAAGGGCAGGTGAACAAACACAGTTCTCATTGAAGTCAGTGGGAATTTGAGTGCTCAGCATCTCCCAGCAATTTCACAGCCTAAACTCCACACAGCTCTTTAAATATGTCAGGATAAATATCCTACAGGTTGAATCCCAGTTTGGAATATCTGGATTTTTGTTTCAGAATACTAATATATACCTGGCTGGGACAGAAGAAGGGCATATTCACAAATGTTCTTGTTCATATAATGAGCAGTTCCTAGAGACCTACCGAGCACATAAGGTAGGTAAAATTAAATAACAGAAAAAGTGATTG
>NW_020664561.1:50045578-50075454 GCF_002925995.2 Terrapene triunguis
TGCTCTGTGCTTCAGTTTCCCAATTAGTAAAATAGGGTGATTACCCACCTTTGTAAAGCACACTGCTTTCAGTGTAAAACAGTATGTAAAGTAATATTGGGGGAGAGAAAATGCTAACCTTTATGAGAGCCTCACTTGGAGAATTAAACAATAGCTCTTTATTATTATTTGTGTTACCATAGTGCCTAGAAGCCCTAGTCATGGGCTCCTTCTTTTGCGAGGCACTACGCAAACAGAACAAAAAGATGTTCCTGCCCCAAAGAATTTAAGGAATAACTGTTACACTTAAAAAAAATTATTACACAATCACCACTATCAGGTACAAAACTTCTCTAAATTTTTTAAGCACAGAAAATTCTGCCGTAAATTACGGTGGAAAGATAGTCTTGTGGTTAAGGCATTGGACTGGGACAAGAGATCTGTGTTAAGTTACCATCTCTGACACAGATGTCCTGTGTGACCTTGGACAAGTCACTTAATTAGGCTGTGCGCCTCAGGTCTCTGTTTGTAAAATGCGGATACTATTTCTCTTTGTCTGTTTTGCTTATTTCTTGTGTTAGCTCTTTGGACAAGAGTGTCCTTCTAGGGTTATATACAGTGCCCAGCACAGTGAACTCCGCTCACTCGAATACTAATCAAGTGAATAGACTACAGCATGGTGTACGTTGCCCTACTGAACAGGCACCACCTTGCAGGCTAGCCTCTTTTTATAAAGAAGAATAAGTTTATGCCGTCAAGTATGATGTTGCAAATGCACACTACACAGTCCTACCTGCCATGAAATCTCATTAAACTACCACACCCGCTATTTCTAAAGGTGCTATTTAGGAAACAGTAGGTCTGTAAAAGGAAGCAACTAGCATCATACAATTAATTTAGCCATTTACTTCTCCCTTCTTCTTGATATCCATTATGTGGATATCATTAATCTAAGACTAAGTGGGGCTTTTTAGATCGCTTCTTTTCTTAAGCACAATTACAATGCAAAACAGTATCTTTTTTCTTCTTTTACAGGTGGATGCTTTACATGACATAATTGGCTCTGCTCTAGCCAGTTAACACTAGTTTACTGATAATACTTCTCAGTCAGTAAACAAAGGAAAAGACAACAAATAATGATGTCCTATGTGTCTGTATATCCTGAAGCCTGTCATTTAATTATGCAGAAAAAAATCACCATAAAATGCTATATTGTATTAAATAAAGTGTAACAATTTTTCCATCATTAAATGTATCTGGAATCAAACTGAATGCCCTGAATTTTCCTCTGGAAATGCCCATCATTGCACACAAATTAAGTATAAGTTATGCTTCCAGTATATTTTCCTGTATCAATGCACAAGTCAATTGCATAAATCAAACAAAACATCGTGTCCTTCTTCATTACCCATATGGATCCCCAGAGTTCTCAGTAAAGTTCCAAGTAAAGAGAGGGCTGGAAACTTGAGTCACAATGGCAGAAAACTAAGTTCATAACAGACAATTTGAAACACAAAGAATTTCTCCAAGCATGTATGGAGATGCTATTGCAGTCCAAGAGATCATTCCTCTACATATGACATTGCATTATACTTATGGTCGTGGGGTGAAATCTTGGCCCCACTGAAGTCAATGGCAAAAATCCCATAGATTTCACCAGCGCCAAGATTTCACCCTTAATCTAGGATTTCATCCCAGTCTTTATTTTCAAAGCACTAAACAGCCTATGTCCAGGACACCTAGTGTAGAGCTTCATCCTTCAGTACCTCAACAGCTCTGCTCAGAGACAACAGACCTGTCAGCCTGAAAGACAAAGCTCATTTATCCAAGAGACAGGGCTGGCCTGAAACTGTCCTCCTGAAGGAACCACGATGAACCTCACAATGTTCAGGTCCAAACATCACACGTACTCCCTCAGCCTTGCCTTCCTGCCAACACCACATGGCACATCAAGGGCCTGAGCCAAAACCTAGTGAAGGCAAGAGAAAGATACCCACTAGAGTCACTGGGCTCTTGGTCAGGCCTTAACTTATTAGAGGAAGAATAAGAAAACACCTGGAAGAAAACTCCTATTTAGGCCACCACAGTGGGAATCAAGACATTGCCTCAAGTCTGCATTAGAAGCAGTCAATTTTCCGTCTCTTGCTCTCAACCTGGCATTCTCTTGCCTGGGAATACCTAATATAGTGAGTGAGCAAGATCTTTTTCAGATCCCATGTGATCTGCATTCAAACCACAGCTAACGATAAAGGCAGACCTCCTCAAGCAGTTACAACTAAACTTCAGCAATAACCAGTAACAGCTACTAAGGCAGATACACAGTACCCCCACAAATCATTCCACAGTGATGAATGACTGGCCAGATTTGAACATGGATTCCTTGTACAGAGGCACTTTACACTCTTTGTAGACCACATTGCTAATTCTATTGAATAATGATACTGGACCTGGGGGTCCTTACATGAGGACAACTATATTATCCTAGAGGATTTGGGGTATTAGTTGTCCATAAAAATGGATCATCTTCCCATGTGACCAATTAACAATATTATTCCAAGTTCTAGCCAGTTATCTGCAGTTAGGGGGAGATTCATCTCTAGACACAGGAAAAATATAATCAAAGCCTTGAAGTGAAATGCTCTGCCTGTCAATTGATGAATGCAATATCTGTTCTGTCCTTGAGTGTTGTTATGCAGTGGGCCTTATTTTTTAAATGTACAGAACATTTAGTCTGTCTCATTTGTTTTACAGTGAATGCTCAATGTTTAAACACAACCTCAAAATTGTACATCATTTACAGGTGTACAATGTACCATTACCATTCATTTCCTTTGACATTACACACTTTATGACAAAACTGCAAGCTTGACCCTTGACAGAGAACAAATTCACGTATGTTTCTGGGACGACAACCATTAAGGTGAATCATGTGTTAATCATTATTAAAAATCTGACAAAAAACACACCATTTCTTTTCATCAATGAAGATAGTTGTTTACTTACCGGTATTAGTAGTGAAAATGCCCTTTCCATCACACCCATAACACGCAGTAACTCACTCTGTGCAAAACAATTAAAGTTTAATGTTATGGTGCTGGGAAACACTTTTGATGCTAGGAAGTGATAAAGATCTTCAAGGTTGCTCATGTAGTTTTTTTCTAAATAGTGAATTTCTGACCTCAGTTGTCCAAACCATACAATTTTCTTAAGCATGTGTTATTGCAAAATAATGCTTTAGGAACCTACAGACACAGCAATACCATACCAACAAAATAATACAGATAGATGATAGAGCAGTGTCACAGATTTCTAAATCTCTCTTTATAGGGTCTATGCAGCACAGTCATAAAGCTTCTCAGCCGTGCTCTTTTAAAAATTCCCATTTTTCAGATGTTACCAAAATAAAATACAGGCAGGGTCTGATCAGAAACAGTCAAATAAAAAAAGAGTCCCATTCAATTATATCGTGTAATGGCAGACAGCTAAAAGGAGACAAGTTTTTAAAATGCTTATATACCAATGCTAGAAGTCTAAATAATAAACTGGGTGAACTAGAGTGCCTTGTATTAAATGAGGCTATTGATAGAATAGGCATCACAAAAACTTGGTGGAATGAGGATAATCAATGGGATACAGTAATACCAGGGTACAAAATATATCGGAAGGACAGAACAGGTCGTGCTGGTGGGGGAGTGGAATTATATGTGAAAGAAAGCTTAGAATCAAATGAAGTAAAAATCATAAATGAATCAAATTGTACCATAGAATCTCTATGGATAGAAATTCCATGCTCTAATAATAAGAATATAGCAGTAGGGATATATTACCGACCACCTAACTGTGAAATGCTCAATAATAATAATGGGGGATTTCAATTATCCCCATATTGATTGGGTACATGTCACCTCAGGACAGGATGCAGAGATAAAGTTCCTTGACACCTTAAATGACTGCTTCTTGGAGCAGCTGGTCCTGGAACCCACAAGGGGAGAGGCAATTCTTGATTTAGTCCTAAGTGGAGCACAGGATCTGGTCCAAGAGGTGAATATAGCTGGACCGCTTGGTAATAGTGACCAGAATATAATTAAATTTAATATCCCTGTGGCAGGAAAAACACCACAGCAGCCCAATACTATAGCATTTAATTTCAGAAAGGGGAACTACACAAAAATGAGTATAGTTAAACAGAAATTAAAAGGTACAGCGCCAAAAGGGAAATCTCTGCAAGCTGCATGGAAACTTTTTAAAGACACCATAATAGAGGCTCAACTTAAATGTATGCCCCAAATTAAAAAACATGGTAAGAGAACCAAAAAAGAGCCACCGTGGCTAAACAACAAAGTAAAAGAAGCAGTGTGAGGCAAAAAGGCATCCTTTAAAAAGTGGAAGTTAAATCCTTGTGAGGAAAATAGAAAGGAGCATAAACACTGGCAAATGAAGTGTAAAAATACAATTAGGAAGGCTAAAAAAGAATTTGAGGAACAGTTAGCCAAAGACTCAAAAAGTAATAGTAATTTTTTTTTAAGTACATCAGAAGCAGGAAGCCTGCTAAACAACCAGTGGGGCCACTGGACGATCGAGGTGCTAAAGGAGCACTCAAGGACGATAAGGCCATTGTGGAGAAACTAAATGAATTCTTTGCATCGGTCTTCACAGCTGAGGATGTGAGGGAGATTCCCAAACCCGAGCCATTCTTTTTAGGTGACAGATCTGAGGAACTGTCCCAGATTGAGGTATCATTAGAGGTGGTTTTGGAACAAATTGATAAATTAAACAGCAATAAGTCACCAGGACCAGATGGTATTCACCCAAGCGTTCTGAAGGAACTCAAATGTGAAATTGCAGAACTACTAACTGTAGTCTGTAACCTATTGTTTAAATCAGCTTCTGTACTAGATGACTGGAGGATAGCTAATGTGACGCCGATTTTTAAAAAGAGCTCTAGAGATGATCCCGGCAATTACAGGCCTGTAATTACAGGCCTGACTTCAGTACCAGGCAAATTGGTTGAAACTATAATAAAAAACAATATTGTCAAACATATAGATGAACATAATTTGTTGAGGAAGAGTCAACATGGTTTTAGTAAAGAGAAATCAAGCCTCACGAATCTACTAGAATTTTTTGAGGGGGTCAACAAGCATGTGGACCAAGGAGATCCAGTGTTCTTAGATTTTCAGAAAGCCTTTGACAAGGTCCCTCACCAAAGACTCTTACGCAAAGTAAGCTGCCATGGGATAAGAGGGAA
This sequence comes from Terrapene triunguis, assembly GCF_002925995.2. Taxonomy (NCBI): domain Eukaryota; kingdom Metazoa; phylum Chordata; order Testudines; family Emydidae; genus Terrapene; species Terrapene triunguis. The sequence continues at coordinate 50,050,806 of NW_020664561.1, forward strand.
GGTGCTCTCATGGACTGGTAACTGGTTAAAAGATAGGAAACAAAGGGTAGGTATAAATGGTCAGTTTTCAGAACGGAGAGAGGTAAATAGTGGTGTCCCCCAGGGGTCTGTTCTTGGACCAGTCCTATTCAACATATTCATAAATGATCTGGAAAAAGGGGTAAATAGTGAGGTGGCAAAATTTGCAGATGACACAAAATTACTAAAGATAGTTAAGACCCAGGCAGACTGCGAAGAGCTACAAAAGGATCTCTCAAAACTGGGTGACTGGGCAACAAAATGGCAGATGAAATTTAATATTGATAAATGCAAAGTAATGCACATTGGAAAGCATAATCTCAACTATACATATAAAATGATGGGGTCTAAATTAGCTGTTACCACTCAAGAAAGAGACCTTGGAGTCATTGTGGATAGTTCTCTGAAAACATCCACTCAATGTGCAGCGGCAGTCAAAAAAGCAAACAGAATGCTGGGAATAATTAAGAAAGGGATAGATAATAGGACAGAAAATATCATGTTGCCTCTATATAAATCCATAGTACGCTCACATCTTGAATACTGTGTGGAGATGTGGTTGCCCCAACTCGAAAAAGATATATTGGAATTGGAAAAGGTTCAGAAATGGTCAACAAAAATGATTAGGGGTATGGAACAGCTTCCATATGAGGAGAGATTAATACGACTGGGACTATTCAGTTTGGAAAAGAGATGGCTAAGGGGAGATATAATTGAGGTCTATAAAATCATGACTGGTATAGAGAAAGTAGATAAGGAAGTGTTGTTTACTACTTCTCATAACACAAGAACTAGGGGTCACCAAATGAAATTAATAGGCAGCAGGTTTAAAACAAATAAAAGGAAGTATTTCTTCACACAACACACAGTCAACCTGTGCAACTTCTTGCCAGAGGATATTGTGAAGGCCAAGACCATAACAGGGTTCAAAAAAGAACTAGATAAATTCATGGAGGATAGGTCCATCAATGGCTATTAGCCAGGATGCGCAGGAATGGTGTCCCTAGCCTCTGTTTGCCAGAAGCTGGGAAGGAGCAACAGGAGATGGATCACTTGGTGGTTACCTGTTCTGTTCATTCCCTCTAGAGCACCTGGCACTGGCCACTGTCGGAAGACAGGTTACTGGGCTAGCTGGACCTTTGGTCTGACCCAGTAGGGCCATTCTTATGTTCTAAAAAGGATGGATAGAATAATTATAGGTATTTTGCTGTTTGTTTTGAGCATGTGGAAATAATCCATTTTCCACCATATTCCCTGTTGTTTTAAATTTAAATTTCCTTTTAACACCATGCATCTACAGGGTCAGATTTTCAAAACTAGCCACATACAACTGCACATGTACACATGTGCACCATCTAACTGATTGCATAAAGATACCTTGTGTGCAGAAGCAGATTAGGTGCCTATTTTGCCATGTGCCTGTGCAAATCCCTGATTTACTGGCGCACAAAAAGTCTCCACATGAATAATTTCATTACATGAAATGGGTCTGGGTGCCTAACTTTGAAAATCTGGCCCATATTTTTAAACACAATTGCCAAATTACACGAAGGAACACTTAGCAAGAGCAAAAATGATAAATGGGCGTATGATTAAATAAATGAGAACTAAAGAACTGACAAAAGTGAAATCACTCTGTAGCTTGAGCTTTTCAGTATAACAGAAATGACCAGATCTCTATTTAAATGGTCATCATTAGCACAGCTGTGAAATTGGCTGTTGTAGACTGAGCTTTTCCACAATCAAAAACAACATACACAATTAAATGTGTGAAACATGCAATAAAACTTCCATTCCTTTTTGCAGAAAGTACTCATTCGTCATGTTGATCTAAGCTAGTGCTCTATAAATATGCTGCACTACTGGATATGCTTCCATTGTTAAGCAATAGTGCTTCCTAAATATACCCTTTAATAATTGTTTGCTCAGAATCCAAGTGGAAATCCTAAAGCACTTAAAATGTTACCAGAAACAGCTGATTAACTCACATGCTTGACAAACATTAAAGCCTCATGAAAATGAGCCCTTGCCCTATAGAGTCAATGGACATTGTATATAAATAGGCTGGATTCAGGAGAATCCTCAGATCTTGGCGTTGCTGGCCCTCTTTCTTCCCCACTGAATTCTGATCCAACAGGCGCTATTTCTGCAAAATGAAGGGTGCAATCCAGGGTTTGGTTTTAATCTCTCTCCTGATAGCAGTCTCTGACGTAAAAGGTGAAGAGAATTTTATGAAGCTTTGTGGGAGAGAATTCATAAGAGCTGTCGTCTTCACATGTGGGGGATCCCGATGGAGAAGGCATCTGATTTACGATCCACAGGATCTATTTGGTAAGTGTTGGGTTATGTGCAGTGGGCTCACTTCTTCGCTCGTATGCATTCACAAATCTAACTGAATTCAGCAGGGGGTGGTGTCACCTGGATGCCTCTAAGGGCACAATTGGATGCTTAGTTTCTTTTATCTCTGTAAAATGTATTTCTTGAGTCGGTATTGTGGGGGCTTTGTTTCAGATAAGGAAGTGAAATTGCACAACTTTGCACTAGGTTTCTCTGAAGCTTACCTAGCTTAGGTAAGGTTTTGTTTTTTGAAATAAAAAAGGATCTAGGTTGAGATTTTCAGGCCAATTGTGTGCTTAACACTTAGTTTTGAAATGCTCAACCCTAACTTTTATGTCAAGGGGGGGGAAATCCTGCCCCCTTTGAAGTGAATGGAAGTTTTGCCATTGTCTTCAAGAGGCATGGCTTTCCCACAAGATGTTTTACAGTACAAACTGATTTGCAAATTACTGGGAAGTTTCAGAAAATTCAGCAATATACATTAAAGTCATACCAGGGTAATACGCATTGCTAGCGATTTGTACTCAAAATTTGGGACCTTAATTATAAAGGATTAAATAAGTGAGTTTGGTTTTAGGAAACCATTCTTTCTATGTATTTTATATTTTCCAGTCAAGCATCTACTTTCATGGACACTCTTATACTAGTGAAAGCTTGAATCTCATGGCTACATGCAGAGAAAAAGGTTTGGCTAGAAATACTTCTGCAAAATATTTTAGAGAACTAGCCAAATGGGGAAATCACTTAACTCAGTATTAGGCAAGGAGTGGATGTTGCTGTACTTTATGATCCTTATTCTCTTTTTTAAAGAGCGCACCACATTGTATTAAGAGCTTCAAAATACAGTATTCCTTAAAATGCACCTGAATTACAAACAGCTGGGAAACAATTTGCAATACTAGGGTATAAATTTTTGAAAATCTTGGAACTATTCATATCTGATACATAAAGCAATGGCACTTGAACTTTAGGAAGGAATGTACCATATCATAGTACAATATGTTGATTTTAAATGTAATGGTCAGAATGAAGGGGCACTGTTAGTACTTCGAAACAAATGTACAGTTAGTTTCAGCCATCAAAGCAACTGCACTAACAGATTTGTTGTCCTCACTTAAACAGCTACACAGACAAGCTGTAAAAGAATTACAGATTCTTTAATGGGATATTAATAGGCTCTTTAATTCTTAGACATCTGTTTCAGTGCAATTCTGGTGAAATAAATGTTAATGATCAGGTAAATCCTAATCATTCAGACCACAATAGACAGGCACAATGAACCAGAACGAGGTGAGAATACCTTTGACCTTTTGGTTTCTTTGGTGTAGGCTACTTTATCTTTTCTGTTAGAGCTGAAAGTCTACACTTTACTAAGGATTCTATGCCCTCTAATTTTAGTTTGTTTCTAATTTTTATGCAGAAGACAGAAAAAGTCACCTGCATTTGCCACGTGAAAACAGTGATTCAACAGAACCCTTGGAATATGGCATTCAGAATCTAGAACCCATGAGGGAAGAAACCCTTAACAACAAACCCCAGTCTCAGAGAGACTTAAGAGGCACCAGGCAAAAGTCTATACAAGAAAGACGGGAAGTGGTTTCGCTGCTTACTACATCCTGCTGCAGCATCGGCTGCAGCGAAAAAGATATAAGTTCACTGTGCTAAAATGTATCAGATGCTGGACGGATTATATCCATAGCTTTAATACATTAAAATAATCACAACATGTAACTGTCTGAAACTAGACTATTACAATTGTGTTTCTTGAATTCTAGCTTTATTTTCTGCATCACACCGAGACTTAAAGGTTAAATTTTAAATAGTATAATGCAAAGCAGCTTTGAAATGCCTTTTAGTGATGATTGCTCAGCTCTTTGTACAAGGTATTTAACATGTTTTAAATAGTTAAATTGCAAACCACATGTGCAAATATTTCCCCCTGTCCAATTATTGTACTAGTTTCAGTTTTTGTGGCTAAATTTTAATAAAGTGTGCCATGTACTATGTATGTGTCTCATTGTGCTTTCTCATTTATGAACACCCCCAGCAGGATTACAAAGCTGGGGGTATACATAGCTAATAGTGTCACTCAGAGATCAAAATCATAATAATGCAAGACATGTAGTATCCATAATGCCTTTACAATATGGGTATCAGAATGAAACTGTGATTCAAGCACCCACGCTCAACATCAGACTTGCAATATCAGATCAGACCAGTGATCCATCTAGTCCAGTGTTCAGTCTCCAACAATGGCCAGTACCAGAAACTCCAGAGAAAGTTGCTAGAATTCTCATAATGGATGATCATGGAATAACCTGCCCATCAGCAAAGTTTCTTCCTCGAAACCCCAACAATTCGTAGCTGGCTTTTGCCCTGTGCATAAGGGTTTGTAGCCCTTATACTTGTATCTTATTGTGAGCTGTTGTTGTCCCCACAGTTCTCCAAATAAAGTCTACACAAGGTCAATTCTGGGTACAAAGTCAAATTTTCCCCCTTACAGAGAGATTGAAGATACAGTTCTGAGCTCAAGGAGGTACATTTCCTCTTGTAACTAGAGACAGATCCCAAAGTCAAAATACTTTTTTTTTTACCTTTATGCACCTTAAAAAAGCACATTTATCCAAAAGCTCTAAGCTTTTTGGATATTACTTAAAAATACATATCAAAACTCCTCCACTGCAATCAGGGCCGACGAGAGGGGGGGAAGCTGGTACAAATTACTGGGGCCCGGCGGTCTGGAAGTGGGCCTGGTCCCGTCCACCCCCCTCGTCGGCCCTGTTTAGCCGATCCGCCCTTGCTGGGGGGCCCAAAAAAATTCCGGGCCCGGCTTCCCCCCCCCTCGTCGGCCCTGTTTAGCCAGTCCGCCCTGGCTGGGGGGCCCAAAAAATTTTTTTCACCGGGGCCCGAACCCGCTCTCGGCGGCCCTGACTGCAATGAGACAACAGCTATATCCTCCAGTATGACCCAAACCAGCAAGACAAGCAAACAAAAAGCTAGAACTACCCTCCCTCTCCAGCAATTCACCAGCTTCCCAAGTCTCTCCCGCTTTCAAATCCCTTGAATAAACAAAATGTGGCTGGCAGTTTGCCCTGAAGATCATTAGATCTGGCAAAGTTTTTCAAAAGTATTCAAGTGGCTTAGGACCCTGAATCTAATTTTCAGAACCTATGGCCAGGTCTACACTAAAAAGTTAGGTTGACCCAGCTGTTTGGACTGTTCAAAGTGTAGACATAACCCAATTCCCATTGACTTTCAAAGAGACATAGGCTTCAAAGTGCCTAAGTCGCTTTTGAAAATTAGAGTCAGGCTCCTAAGATAATTGTGCTGTTGAAATTTTACCCCGAGGGCATTTTGATTCAAGATCATGGTAGTAGAACTAGTTTATAAGCTGTGGAGGCAGCCTTAACTTCTGTGCTCTGACTGGGCTATTGGAGATAATGGTACAGACAGCTCTAACGCCCTGCACCAGCCGGGCTCTCAGGATGGCTCCAATATAGAAGAAAAAACAGTGCTTGCCTGGGGAGTTAGATAGGCACCATTGGTGCTAGAAATATTACCCAGTCAGAAGACCTGGTTGTAACACAATTAAATTTTGTAGCATGGATGGTACCTACTCATACCCCCATAACCAGGCCAAAGCCTTGGACTGTTCAAAGCTTTTGCCCAGTTATAAGGAACCCAGGAGGGGTCCCATCCACACTTCAATTTTTTAGTTGTATTGTAGTTGGACCAGGGGAGTGCTGTCAAGCAGACAATCCTGAAGTTAAATTGTGACAATATGGCACAATGGTCGATTCAGTCACTGCCCTTGATCTGGAACATCTGTGTTATTCTTGCAGCAAAACTCTCCTGAGCAGAAAATGAGGAATTGAGCCAAATTGCAGGGCTCCGCTGAGGCCAAACGCCTTTCCCTTGGAACAAGTTCTGCAAAGGGGTAAAAATGAGGTGGGGTTTATTAAACCTCGTCTGCTTTTCTATCTAGTGTTTTCAAAAACAAAACACATTGAACGATCCATTTTAAATAGATGGTGCCAAAGAGAAGTTCAGAACATAAAAAACTTGCATTAAAGATTAAGTAGTAAACCTAATGCTGCAATACTGGTGCAGAAGAGATGTACAAGTATACATTTATAATAATCAAATATTAGGTATTTTTCCTTTACAGCAGTGGGTCTCAAACTTTTTTTTACTGGTGACCCATTTCACACAGCAAGCCTCTGAGTGAGACCCCCCCCTAATAAATTAAACACATTTTTAAATATATTTAACACCATTATAAATGCTGGAGGCAAGTGGGGTTTGGGGTGGAGGTTGACAGCTTGTGATCCCCATGTAATAACCTCGTGACCCCCGAGGGGTCCCAACCCCCAGTTTGAGAACACCTGCTTTACAGTATTAGCAGTAATTGGCCTAAGATTAAATATTCATATATGTAAGAAAATTAGTCCTGACCTTAGATCTTCTACAGCAATGGTTCTTGACCTTTCCAAACTACTGAACCCCTTTAAGGAGTCTGATTTGTCTTGCGTATCCCCAAGTTTCACCTCACTTAAAGACTACTTGCTTACAAAATCAGACATAAAAATACAAAAGTGTCACAGCACACTATTACTGACAAATTGCTCACTTTCTCATTTTCACCATATAATTTATAAAATAAATTGATTGGAATATAAATATTTTACTTACATTTCAGTGTGATACTTGAGTCTGTTTTTCACTTGTGAGCCTTGTCTGTGGGGCTGAAGCATGTAATTTAGCTTTGCAGGGGCCCCGGGTGATTGCCCTGCTTCCCACTCCATAATGCCAGCCCTGCACTTCCAATCCCCCTAAACCCATCCAATGACCCTCCCCCCGGGGGCTGCACACCCCAGGTTGTGAAACACTGATCTAGATTAGTTAAGTACCTCCTGAAAGACTTCTGTGTACCCCCACGGGTATGCATACACCTGGTTGAGAACCACTATTCTACAGAAGTCTTAGAGGCTTTTTTACCAGATTTTTACCATCTTTTGGAAACACCTCTGCTTCAGCTTATAAAAAAAGGAGATGAAAGCCTCAAAAAAAGTAAATGATCCATGGAGTAACGTACATCAGCTGGTTAAGCAACGAGCTATAAAAGTTAGGCCCTGGACACTCTACTACAAGATAAAACTGAATCCCCTGCCATATCTGGGTCATGGGTTTTTTTTTTTTCTTTTTTACAGTTCAGTATATGATTTTTTTATGTTGTAAAGCTAAGTTTATTTAACATCAAGAGCTAAAACCAGTTGGTTCATATTGCAGACGCTGCTGTGCTATTTTCACTTTCGCTAAACTATGGCCACTTCTGATAGAATATTAACTATAAACCCACATGGCTCTATGTATAAAAATAAATAGAAACCAGCTCAGTGTTTCTCAAACACCAAGAGAGATTTATTTTTGACACTTTAGAAAGTCACTTAATTTAAAACCTAAGTTCTACATATTTGCTTTCTACTATAAAATTAAAACCCAAGCAGACCTGCTTGGAATCATGGTACATTTTGATCTTCCATGAAAATTCCTGGGTAAAGCTTATTATGGGAGTGATATGTGCATGAATATGATCTCATCCATCCAATATATCAACAGGTCTCTAAAGTGCACAGATCTAAAATGCAAGCTGTATGGAAGGTGGACTTAATCAGGTGAAATTGACCTGCATACCATATAAGGACATTTCTCCCCTCCTCCTCCCACAACTCTGTGATGTTGCACTCCAGATGCTTTATGAAAATATGCTTATGAATGTGAATATGATGTAACTGGAATATGCTTTATGCAAAAGGTGTCTTGTAAGGTATCATTACAAAGCTTATAATCTACTGAGTGTGTTCATCCTATTTATTTGCATGTATTATTTCTATGTCTGAAGTTAGGAGAATAAGACATAAACTTGTATTACTGATGTAAACATATTAAGTGGAAGCCATTAAGGGTGCTTCAGAATCAATGAACTGTAAATAGCTGTTTACTTGCAAACCTTCCTGTGTATGTGTGGGCCAGCCCTGGAAGAATGGAGGCTGGGGTCTTACAGTGACAGGTGACCATGTCACCGGATAATGAAATCCATCTTAAATCTGGTACTTTTCCATTTAGGGTGGAAGCATCTCCTGCCACCCCTCAGGAGGAGTCCCCATAGAGCCAAAAGAAAAGGTTTTTATGGTGCAAGGATGCTGCTTCTCCCTATGCCATAAGTTTGGAACCTGGCCCACAGAAACGTAATATAAAGGGTTTTGTATGGGGTATAAATTCCATCTTTGTCCACAACACTTTTTGTATCAATGGGGATTCCATAAGTGAATCCAGAGCAGCAAATATCCCTAATATCTATATATTCTGTTTTCAGCATTTAAGATGACCTCATGCTCTGCCTTAGTGGTACACTAATGTAACAATTAAAAATCACTTGGTACGTTTGGGCAGAAAATGGTATCTGGCAATATGTCAAATTTCTTATGCTATTTAAACAAAAGTGTTTTCCCCTTCTATTCTGAATGTTGTCATCTCAACTTTTCTGGGTAATTTATCAACTATTTTCAAGGTGTGTACTTGTAGGTATAAAAATGACAAGGAGCAGAACAGATAACACATTTAAGCCTTTTAAGAAACTACGGCTTTGTCTATGCTACCACTTTTCTCGGTCAAACTTTTGTCGGTCAGGGGTGTGGAAAAAAACAAACAAACAACCATCCCTGACCGACAAAAGTTTCACCGGCAAAAGTGCTGTGGACGCGCTATGTCGGTAGGAGAGGCTCTCCTGCCCACAAAGCTAATGCTGCTCATTGGGGGTGGCTTAATTATGCCAGCAGAAGAGCTCTCTCCCCTTGGCATAGAGTGGTTACCCACAGGAGACCTTACAGCGGCCAGGCTATAGCGGTACAGCTGTTCCACTGTAAGGTCTGTAGTGTCGACATAGCCCAAAAGATAAAGGTGAGTAGACAAGGATTTAACAGGATTTCTATATTAATCCAGAAACAATAAAGAAATAAAACCACCTTAATTAAAACATCAATTCCAAGTCTTGCACAGTGCAGTTTTAACTAATTAAATTTACTTTATTATAAGTAAAATGGAAACGGAATTTCATATACATACCACAGATTAGACACATTGCTGCTTACAGTACAATAAAACATTTCTGAACATAATTAACTGTTGTTACCTGTCATGATACTTATCCAGATTTTCCTCAGCTCTTAATTCTTACTAGTTAAGGGCCAAAATCCTCTCATTGCAAAAACAAAAAAACCCAAACAAACAGTGGAACATCTACAGTTCTGCAACACTGGAAATAGGAACAGGAGGAAAGGAAAGAAGGTCTGATGGGGTATACTCAATTGGCCCCACCCTGCTTCACCTGCAAGAGCTGTCAGGCATGGAGAGGGCGGTTAAAAGCAGAAAGCCATCTTACTTGGGGACCAACCAGGAAGGACAGTTTAATTTGTTACCAGGAACCTGTTGGTGGTGGTGAAGACAAGCTGCTACAGCTGGGATCTGCACGAAAGGAAGGGGGATGAAATTTGAGCCCAGAAGGCCAAAGATTCTTGTGGTTTGTGTTTACGTTGGACTTTGACTTGGGGACTTCGCTAACACAGAAGGGGTAGATCTTCCTCAGTGACTTGGCAAGAGGCCTAAACCACATCCATAACTAAAATGTGCTGAAGATTCCATTGGGGAAATTGAGCCAGAGATGCCACATGAGAAGGGGGTGGACATGGACAGTTCCTCTGCCAGAGGAGGGCTGAAGACAATGAGTTGTGTGGATCTCCCACTTGTAAAACCTTTTAGGGTACTGGTCACAGCTCATGACATGGTTGTGCAGCTGCCCAACATTTTAACTCCAAGATGAGGGCGGAAGGGAAGGATTTTTTTTTACTTCTGCAAATCCCATATTGGCCTTATGCACAAAGCCTTTTACTTGGGACTGAAACTGAGGACCAGGATTTAATTAGAGCAAATAACAATGATACAAGCTAATACAGTGATATGTGGTTCTAAAAAACAATTAAAGAGTCAGGTGCAAAATGTCATTTTAGTATGAATTATTTCCTGTGGAAAGTAGCAAGAGTAGAAAATGGTTTAAGTGTGCATGATTATTACATTTACCACTGAAAGGCTCATTTCCCCCATTTTAAAACAAATGTAAACTGACTGTCTTCTAACAGTTTTTCTACAATATAAACATGATAAGTTAGATATTTTTCTTCCACTGATAAACTCGAGCTTTTCATTATTCAAAATAAACAGCATAGACATTTGCAAGACCAAACAGTGAGGTATTTTTGAAAGCATATGATGAAAACGTATCACTCGCAGGATCCCAAATGCATCTGCTTCCAATTCGCATGCTCTGTTCATTTAGTTGTCCAATATGTACAATCACAATAATTTTGTACCTTGGTATCATAAGGTCTTTTACCCGAGCCTTAATAACCTATAAGAGAGAAACATGTTCAGTAGGTTCACAGGTAAAAACCACTGCACTGATACAGTATAGTATAAAAATGTCTAGAAATACTGAACGTAACATGTTTACCAACAAGATTCTTGATCACCTAACCATAGACTTGCAACATCACCCTGTAAGTATTCCAGTACCACTAGAGGGTGGAATATGTGAGACTGAGGTTACAGTGCCAATGAATCAGTATTTTCAACACTGATGATAGTGATATCAGTTCTTGGAAATGCCATATCCCCAAAGGATTAACTTCAGGAGTTGCTTTTAAAAAAGTGGTGGCAGCTTCTTGAATAGTTAGAGAGAGCAAAGCACAATTCAAATATGAAAACTGTCTATGAAAAAGATGGCACCTTCACTCTTAAGAGATCGTCTCCATGTGTGTATTCAGTTGTTGACTAGAATGTACAAAACCAAACAAAAATACCCAAACACACAAGTTTTTACTGCCTTTTACTCCTGTTAGCCTTACAGACCCATTTTTGCTGAAAGAATAAGTTGCATATGCTATTCTTTCTCAACAAACAAATCTGCTGATGATGCCCAAGTTTCACTCTATTACACCTAAGCAAACTCACTGAAGACTTGCACATGTTAACAAGCAGAATTTGCGACAGCACAAATGCATAAGTATCACTGAGGGGCTATTCTGGATGTTTCTGGAGGATTAAGTTCAGTGAACGGAGGCCACTTAACTTTTAAATGAGAGCATCCACACAGGGATTTAATAGATTTTAACTTCATACCTTTAGTTCACTCGTTTTAATTTCCCTAAGCCCTATATTCTACTTACTAATATTGTGTCTTCCGACATGAAAAGCCAAGGAAAGGAGATTTTGAAGAAAAAAAATCTGAGGCATTGTCCTGCCAGGGGTACAGGGTTTGCCTATCCCCAAAGCTGGTGGATGCTGGGGATCCACAGAAGGAGAGTTAGCACTATGCTCCCACATTGCCTCTGGTACACCTAATGCCCACTCACATGATTCCTTGGGAGGACAAGTTCAATGGAACCATTCCCCATTGGTCACAGCAGTCCCTGTGACCGTCCCCGGGGATATGCACAAAAGTTACTACAGCCTGGGACTGTTCCATTTTCTGGGTAAATTTTGAGGACCAGAGGAAGGATGATGTGCAGTCTCTGGCCCACCCACTTGTCACAAGCCTTACAAGTCATGTTCCCCTCCCCAATGCATACCCCAGACATACAGAAAAGGGTCCACCAGAGAAAGTGGGGAGACTGTACATGAAAGACCCCTCAATACATGGATTTGAGAAGGGGGTGAATCTGACCCATAATTTACTCCAAAAGCCTAATTGTACTAATAATTTATTTTTTATACCTCAGAGATGGTCTTGGTCATTTGTCTGCATAGCTCTGCTTCATATTTTTCTTCTTGAAGATAATTAGTCAGCACATCCTTCAAAATATTATTTACTGTGACCACTGGAAAACGTTTTGCAGGACCTGGTATACGTAGATATTTTATAGTGCTTTAATTTATAAATCCATGTTGAGAATAACTGAACACATTGTAAACTGCCTTTTTAAACCGACTAATCAAAATGACCAATGAAAGGGGGTTAATTAGAACAGTGAACTAGTACACTAGTTATCTCTCTCGCTCTCTCTCTGAATTCAAATCCTGGATTAGGTGAAAACTAAAAATATTTTTATGGATCTCTAATTATAAAGCTACCATACAATTTGGTATGGGTTTAAGTCTATTTAAAAGAGACCCAGAATTTAAATAGGAGGGATGCTAAAGATCAGGACTGAGATGCTTCGTTTAACCTTGCACAGCATCTCTGGTTCTAACCAGTGCTATTACAATATTTCATTTCAAGAACATTAATTCACCCACAAATTAAACAGAGAAAGAGTGATTTTTATTACTGGAAAATAAAGCACCTTCAAATTCATATTTTTTCTCTTTAACTACAAGTTTGTAATAGATTTACCAGGAAATTAAGTATAAACAAGTTAAGGTTTGTAGCACTTTGGGAATTTTTAACGAGATTCCTTGTTTGTTCTCATTCCCCTCCAGAATTTTTACCAGAAAATTAAACTGACATGTAAAACAAGAATGACAATCATGTAAGATATCAATGGATCTTTCTAATTGGAAAAAGAACGAGGAGTACAGGTACTTGTGGCACCTTAGAGACTAACAAATTTATTTGGGCATAAGCTTTTGTGGCCTAAAACCCACTTCATCAGATGCATGGAGTGGAAAATACAGTAGGAAGATTTTATTATATATATTATACACACACACACACACACACACACACACACTACATACACACAGAACATGAAAAGATGGGGGTTGCCTTACTAATTCTAACGAGACAAATCAATTAAAGTGGGCTATTATCAGCAGGAGGAAAAATCATCTTTGTAGGGGTAATTAGGGTAGCCCATTTCAAACAGCTGACAAGAAGGTATGAGTAACAGTAGGGGGGGAAATTAGCATGGGGAAATAGTTTTAAGTTTGTGTAATGACCCATCCACGCCCAGTCTTTATTCAGGCCTAATTTGATGGTGTCCAGTTCGCAAATTAATTCCAGTTCTGCAGTTTCTAGTTGGAGTCTGTTTTTGAAGTTTTTGTTGTTGAAGAATTGCCACTTTTAGGTCTATAATTGAGTGTCCAGGGAGGTTTAAGTGTTCTCCGGCTGGTTTTTGAATCTTATAATTCTTGACGTCTGATTTGTGTCCATTTATTCTTTTGCATAGAGACTGTCCGGTTTGGCCAATGTACATGGCAGAGGGGCATTGCTGGCACATGATGGCATATATCACATTGGCAGATGTACAGACTAACAGACTAACGCGGCTACCACTCTAATTGGAGAGTAAATATATGGCTAGCTGTGATCTGCTAACAACCACTTGAAACAATGCTATGACTAGGGCCCTACCAAATTCACAGCCATGAAAAATACATCACGGACCATGCAATCTGGTCTCCCCCAGTAAAATTTGGTCTTCTGTGTGCTTTTACCCTATACTATACAAATTTCACAGGGGAGACCAGTGTTTCTCAAATTGGGGGTCCTGACCCAAAAGGGGGGCAAGGGGGGGGTCAGACGGTTATTTTAGGAAGGTCATGGTATTGCCACCCTTACTTCTGTGCTGCCTTCAGAACTGGGCAGCCAGAGAGTGGCGGCTGCTGATTAAGGGTCCAGCTCTACAGGCAGCAGTGCAGAAGTTAAGGATGGCAGCACCATACCGTGCCATCCTTCTGCGCTGCTGCTGGTGATGGCTCTGCCTTCAGAACTGGGCTCCTGGCCAGCTGCCCAGCTCTGAAGGAAGTGCCACCGCCAGCGGCAGAAGTAAGGGTAGCAGTACCGCAACCCCCCCTACAATAATCCTTGTGACCCCTCCCCCACAATTCCTTTTTGGGTTTATTTTGATCTACGGCTTTTTTTAACCTCTTCTCCATAGTATCTGAGTGTTTTTTGATCATTAACCAACTAAGGTGCACACAAAAAATACCTACAGGTTGTTATACCCCTTGCATGCTGAAATCTACTGAATGTGGATGTAATACCCTTCAAAGTACTGGAAGTACTATAGGCATCAGAATTCCAGCAGCTGGAGTATTTCCTTCCTCATTTGCCTCAAAATTCAAGCATACTCTATCATCTCCTTGGAAAAATGTGGTTGTGGATCAGGCAGTTATGTGGCAGAAACGTACACTTGTTTGATCCTATAAAGTGTTCTAAGTACATTCTTATTCACAAATCTCAGTAAAAAAAGACTGCCTTACAGGAAGATAATTTGCAAGATCTACAAGTGGGCCATTTACAGCTAGTCAGAATTTTTCAGCAAATCATCTTCCCATTGAAAAATGTTGATAGTCCTCACTGAAACTGTTTGTGGGAAAACGTCAGTTTCAATAAGTTTCTTGACTCGAACAATAAGCAGAGTGGATAAAAATCAATGATTAAAAAAAAAAAAATCGGATCTTTTTTGATAAAATGCTTTTTGAGGAAAAAACCTGCCTAAAGATAGTTTTAATCAAGCAAGATACATTGTAGCTCAAAGATATCTCATCATGGAATAGGGATTATAAATTCTAATTCTATAGTATGAGACAATATATTCATGTAATGTTTAAGAAAAGTTTTGTAAATGAGTTCCAATAGTTCATGGTTTAGGGACCCAATCTTATGGGGTTCCAGGGGCTTCTGTATAGATTATTTCGGTTAATCTTTCTATCTACCCAATGGGATTCAGTGTTCAGTCTAGAAGATACCATCAGAGATGCTTAGTTTTGCAGTTCTCAAACGGTGGATTTGTGTCTCCAGAGAGAACTTTTTGAAACTTTTCAAAAAGTTCAATGACTAGAAGATTGTTGGGGGCGGAACAGATCTGGACAAGGAAAAGAAGTCTGGAGATAAATGTGAGAAGGGAGGGACAGGCAGTAGAAACAAAAGTGAAATTGTTTGAGCAGTATATTCCAGAAGTCTTGAGGTCTTTCTGAGTGTAGCCTTCATTGATTTGAGATCTACCATACCATTCTCTCACTAGAAGGGAAAACCTATAATGGCAGCAGGCCATAAAAGAACACCCAGTTTGGGAATAAGAACCATTCAAGAAATATATGTTTGCTGATGATGTTTTAAAGAAAGTCATATCAGTGAACTGGCGGAAGTCACTTAAGCACTTGGATTCAGAGACTGTTGAAGTGATAATCTCATTTTTAACACCAGTAGCTTCTTCTGCCGGTGTAGAAAGAATATTTTCTTCCTTTGGATTAATTCATTCCAAATTGAGAAATCGTTTGGGACCTAGGAAAGCTTGTTTTTCTTTTCCAGATTATGAACAAACAGGAAAATGAAGCTGAAGATGACTGAGTTAGCTGCAGAAGCCAATATTTTAAGTTTCTCATGTTGGCCTGGCTGACAGTCGATTTTTTTTTTTTTAATATATTTCATTTTACTATTTTAGTTAAAAATTTTAACAAAAAGAAACCTGATTTTAAAAAACTTGAATGTTCAAGCATATGAATTTTTGAATTTAGTTATTTTGTTAAAATATTATATGTTTGCTGTTGAAGAAAAAAATCCAGAATGCATAACGTTGTTGTTTTAGTTAAATAAAACAATTTAAATGTCTGTCTGGTGATGTTCTCCTCCTAATACAACATGACAAGAAAATCCTCCAAATATTAATGATTGACTGGAATTGGAGATATTTATGAAGTCATTGGGAGGTGAACTATCTGCTTCAATTACCTTTGTAAATGAAATAACCAAACAATCATTCATTTTCTGATATAACTGTAAAATTAATCTGAAAAGTTTTCAAAATAAATCACTTTAAAAATGTATAGTGTGTACCTTCTAAAAATGAAACCTACATCTATCTCTGAGTTGTGAAGATATGTATTAAGGTTATAACAACCAACAAGAATGCATTTTATGTAGAAATCCATGATTAAATCAAGTCTTCCTGACTCGTGATTTAAATCCACCCTGACAATAAGTTTCAAAATCAATCAAACGTTCTATTTCAAACTATTAGAAATGAAAAATTGCCGTTTCCTGTTTTGAAACATTTCATTTAGAAATTTAAGTTAGTTACAGTAAAATAGCACCAGAGAAAGCATTCACCAAGAGGTTGCAGAAGAGAATGAAGAGGAAATGGCATCTGCAAAGGAATAGGCTGGATTTAGACCAGACCGAAGTGCAACAGATCAGTTATTTGTGATAAAACAAATATCAGAGAAATACACAGAACACAACCAAACCTGTTACTACAACTCTATAGACTTCAAAGAGGCTTTTCATTTAGCAGAAAGGGTTATGGCAAGTTATGACAATGTATAGCAGCCCCCCAAAATTGATCGAGCAGACAGAAAATATCTACAGCAAATCAATGAGTGCAGTGAGAGTAGACAAGAACCAGATGGAATGGTTCAGCACGACAACAGGAGTGCATGCTATCACCAGATTTGTTTTACTTGGTACTGCAAGCAATAATGGCTATAGCACTGAGAGATGAAAAGGGAGGAGTCTTCGATTCAGAGATGACATGGACCTCCCAGAATTGACTAAGGAGGATTTACAGAGAATAACTGACAAGGTAGAATGGGAAAGAGTATCAAAGAATGGGAATTGTGAAGATGACATAAAAAACAAGAACTGGACTAGCTACACTACTGCATTTGAAAAAAACTGCAAGATCTGGAAGGCTAAAGACATTTTGATAAAAAAAAATCAACATATATGAGACAACTGTCATGCTGATACTTGCTATACAGATTGGAATGCTAGTATATGAGGAAATCTGAAGGACAAAAGATTTTACACTGCAGAAATGAACTGGCTGAGGGGAATATTGAGCTTCAAGACTGCAGAAAATGAAAAATGGAGAGAAGAAAACAGCTAGGGCCAGATATAATACACTTCCAGAAGACTCAAGAAAGACAACAGTGATGGTTTGCACACATATCAAGAATGGACTCAGAAAGGATACCATACATGGCAATAAATACCAGAATGCATGGAACTAGAAACAGGAAGACGGAGGATGCATTGGATAAATGCAGTGAAGAATGACAGAACAAAAATGTTTAAAGATGTACCAGCTTCACAGCTTTGTTCAAGACAGAAAGTGGAGGAAAGACTTCATTTGGCGCATCATTGCTGTTGAGCTGATGGATGGGAATTAAAAAAAAAAAAGTAAAAGATTAAAAATGAAAAATGGTTGAAATTTAACTGAAACAATTTGAAATTATCAAAACAAAATTTTGAACCCAACCTGAAATCTTTTTTGGTTTGTCAGTTCTCGAAAGTTTTCAAGATTGCAACTTTTTGTCCCAATTTAAAATGGGATTTTTTTTTAAAATCTCAAATATCTTACTGGGATGGGAAACTGTTTCCCACCCAGCTCTAAGGACATGAAGTGGACAAGCTTTATCCATCTACCATGCTCCTATACCTTTTGCCAAAAAGGATAAACTCCTTCTCTTGCTATTATCTGGATTAGTAGTACCTTACACACGCCAAACTTTAGACACCTAAATTTTGTTTTCAGTCAAAATATACATCATGCGGTTTTCGATTCTAAACTAAGACAAATGTTGATCCCAATATTCTCTTGTGCTGAGACTCTTATTACGATAAAGCTGTTTTATCGGGAGCCATCATGACCATAACAATTTGAGGCAGGGACAGTTTTTTTGTTATGAGTTTGTACAGTACCTACCACAGAGTGGGCTTGATCTGGAGCCCTTAGTATTACCTCAATATAAATAAATCAAACAGATAAATTACTATGCCTCCCAATCTACAAATTAAGAGAAGCACTCTTGATAAAAGAAATAGTTATCTTAAAGAGATACTATCAACTTCAAAATCCCACTTCTCCCTGAACATTTTCAACTTACTATTGTTACAGATGGCACCTAATATTATAATAACTGAAAGTTTAGAGAAAAACATTTTTCTCTGAATTTTAAATTGTTAATTTGATAACTTGATGCATTTAACTGCAATTTGGCGTCTAGTCTGTTTCAGTGTTTCCCTTGTAGGTTTTTTACACAGCAACAGGGAGAGGTGTGATGTGTTTTTGGTTTTGGTTTTGTTTTTAAACAGGGAGAGGTGATTGTAAAACCACAAAAACTAGTAAAGAGGACTCAGGGGCAAATGTATTAATAGAAATGACAGTAGTTTGAATTCTTTTCAAAACTGACTACATTTTGACTGTTTCTCGATTTAGGCAATATCTGAGTTATACAGTTTACATTTTGGATTCATAGAGTTTAAGACCAGAAGGGATCATTAGAGCAATTAATTTAACAGATATATCACAGACCATTAAATTTCACCCAGTCACCTGTATTGAGCTTATTTTTTTAGTGTGAGATGGAGGAGGAAGTGTTCCATACCCAGCTGATAAGTGTTCTCCAACTGAATGGCAAGACGAGGAATTTCATGGCCAGGTTCATCCATATAAGATACTGTACTCATGGAGCTAAAAATAATTCAAAAAGTGACTGTATAAACTAGTGTATATTGAAAATTATGTTGATAAAAATAGATTCAAAATTTTAGATGGTACAGAAACACAGCTTTCTCTCTCAGAAAATGTTAAGATAATTTTTGGACTTGTTTATGTCAAAATGGGATCAGTTAAGAATGCCTTTTCTCAGGACATTAGGTGCTAAAGAAATATGCTGCCACTCAGTGGGACACATCATTACACCCAGTTAAACACTAAAGAGTAGTGGAAACAAAGGATCTGCTCTTTCTTGTAAAGCTAACTATTTTCAAAGGACATAATGCATCAATTTGCCAGACTGCATTCTAAACAGAGCTTATGTTTTGGAAATTAATGTGCATTTAAGAAAAAAAATTGAATTTTCTAGCTGCATGGGCTTGAGCAGAGTAAAGCAAAATCATCACTTTTAAACTTTAACTTGGTTTTACTAGAACAGAAATACAGCAATGAAGCCCAGAATTTAGAAGCAGCTATCTGGCCAACTACTTAATTTGAAGTAGGATGGTGGGATCGAGATAAATAAAAATCAATCTGATAGGAACTCGAATACCACAGAATTGGGTGCAATATAAGAAGCAGACAAAATTCACCTTAAAAATACAGCTTTACAAAATATAATTTTGGTAAATACTTTGTTATGCTTCTTTGTATCCAAACTACTGCCAAGCAAGTCTGTGGACTGAGGTGTCCCCTAAAGGAATACTCTAGAATATTTCACCAGGAGTCAGATTAAATCTACTTTCTGGTTCCAAATGGAACTCACTGGCGAATGTGTTATTGTTTCCCACTGTGCAAATCCACAGGGGATATGAGTTGTTATAGCCTCCACGCTTTAGCTCACGATGTAGCAGCTCATAATTTTCACTCTGGAGGTTCCTGGTTCAATCTCCAACATGGCAGCCATCAGCTATGCATTTATGAAAGTGACTGGAGAAACACTGCATTCTAAATCCATTCTAAATTCTCGGCTTCATTACTGTGTTTGCTGTAGTAAAACCAAATTAATGTTTAAAAAAGTGATTGGTTTGCTTTACTCAACCCATCACAGCTAGCAAATTCAAAATGTTTTTTTCTTAAATACACATTAGTTTTTAAAACAGAAGCTGTGCTCAGAATGCACATTGGAAGGAATAATTAGAAGAGAGAAATCCCGGATATGAACTTTCCGCCTTCCCTTTAAAGATGGTGGAGGGAAAGGTTTTTGAGAGGGAGCTAGATCTTCAAAAAAATGTCTAAAAAAAAGGAATTTAAGCCTCTAAGAAGTTCCTCCCTCACCAAGACAAAAAACAAGGAAGCCACCCAGTTACAAGGAACATTTTTAAGTGGGTACTCTCCATGGGCTTGATCTCAGCATACGGGCCCTGATCCAAACATTTAAGCACTTAACTTTAAAATGTGAGTAATCCTACTGACTTCAGTGGGATTACTCATATCCTTAAAGTGTTTTGCTGGATTGCAGCCAGAGCATTAAGCAGCTTGAGACACGGGGCTAAGGATGAACCTTTACCATAGTTCTTCTTGAAGTAATCCCCAAAACAATTACATCAACTAACATTAAACTTGTTGCTTATGACTATAGGTTTGGACTAAAAGGGTCCCAAACATTTATGGGTTCCTCAGATTTAGTGACGTAATCATGATGAGAAAAAGCACTCTTACAGTGATGCTTGAATCACAGAACATTTTTCCTTTGTAATTACTATGCAAAGAAGCTTTCTCATAATGCTTCAGAAACAGGAGTTAGATTCAAAACATCCCCTCATCCATTACCTTTTTTTATTTCTCAATGCAACATTTTCCCGATATATTTACATTATTTTATAATCCATATTATAAAAACTACTTACTCTTTGTTTTTTCCAATGATTTCTTTTGCTCTGACTTCATGACTGCTTAGAGAGGATACGCTGCCTCTTTTCTTTAACAGGCGTGCTGCCTTATCCTTAGCTATGTCCGACATGTCTATTAAATCTGAGAATGTACATAGTATGATAGAGACCCTGAAACATACAGGTGGCTGTAGTAACAGTATACATAAGTTAGCAAATCAAGTATATGGAGGTATGTGCTCTATCAAAAACTGATTGGTCCAAAGGAGATTTTACAACATTACAGTGAACTAAGAATCCTTGGCCTAAAGTTTGTTCCACGTACCCAATCAGAAACAACTTAACTGGGAGTGGGGCATCATTGACTACAAAATGATATCTCTGTTTTGAGTTTGCAGTAAGGAGTTAGCACGGAAAGTAAAGTGATAGGATTTTAGCAACAGAATTAAGATGTCATAGCCCCACAACTAGGTTTCTCTTTGTGTAGCAATAGCCACGCTATAGTTAAGGATCGCTAACAAACCCTTTAGCATCTCGCAGGACTAACTGGAGTAAAAAGCAATAACATTTTCGTCACTACAGTCAGCAGAGGTGAGTGACTGACACACAAAGGGGAGAACTACTGAGTAAGAAGAGGTCTCTTTTGACATATAGTCTTCGGAGCAGAGCCACCTCTGAAAACCTGTGGTCTGATCTGCTGTTGGGACACACACATTCTACTCAGTCCATGCTAATCTCCGCACTGCTGCAAAGCGCAGCCCAGGGCTGCTACAGACAGAACGGGTGTGGCGAGCTCTCGGGGGTGAAATGGGCTACAGAAGCGTTAGCCAGGACTCTATATGGAAAACCACGGGTTCCTTGAGGATACAGAGCAAACAGATGGGAGCTTAGGGTCAGCCCAGCCCCATTACCCTGCTTCCCGCCCAGCAGCACCCCCCCCCCGCCATACCTCCAGCTCCCCCACGCCGATCCGCCCCCGACCAGCCCCGCAGGGCCCGCACTCCCCCGGACCCAGCCCCGCACTCACCCCTGCCCGCAGCCGAAGTGCCGCTTGCCAAAGAAGCTGCGGCCGCTGCTGGTTTCCAGGGTTACGGCCAAACACGCCCCCCTCCAGGGCCTCCTCTGCCGGGGGCGGCTCCCACCCTGGGCCCGGCCCAGACGCGGCGGAGAGGGGCTTACCCCGGCCAGCGGGGCGGGGGCAGCGTGCGGGAGCCGGGTTCTATCCGGGCCGGCTCGGCTCGCCCCCTTCTACCTCGGATTGGCTGGCGGCAGGGGGCGGGGCTGCTGGCTTGACCTCCCAGTGGCGCTGCCCTCGCCTCCTCCCCTCTCGGGCGGGTCTGGCCGGGAACGTTCGGGGGTGCGGTGACCGCGAGCGCCGAGCCACGCGCGCGAGCCGCGTTCTGCCGCACGCCCCTTTGGAACGCGAGGACTAGCGCGGGCAAAGGGAGCCCGGCCCCGCGCCGTCTCCCCGCCCAAGTTTCTCTCCGCAGGCTGCGGTGCAGCGTAGCAGCCCACAGGGCTCCAGCCCGGGCTACGCTGGTCCAGGGGTTTGCTGGGACCGGCCGGCCCTGAGCACGGCGACGCCCTCGGAGAGAGGGACTGCCGGGCGCGGAAGGGCGGCCGTGGAGCCCTAGCAGGGGCAGCTGTGCTCTGTGGCTGGCGGGCTCCCTCTCTGCCCAGCAGCAGGGTGAGGGGTTCAGGCTCCTCCCAGCTGCCTCAGCCCTAGTCTGCACTACGAGTTAAGGTCGAATTTAGCAGCGTTACGTCGATTTAACCCTGTACCCGTCCACACGACAAAGCCATTTTTCGACTTAAAGGGCTCTTAAAATCGATTTCTGTACTCCTCCCCAGCGAGGGGCTTGGTGCTGAAATCGACCTTGCCGGGTCGAATTTGGGGTAGCGTGGTTGCAATGGGATGGTGTTGGCCTCTGGGAGCTAGCCCAGAGGGCTCCATTGTGACCGCTCTGGACAGCGCTCTCAACTCAGATGCTCTGGCCAGGTAAGACAGGGAAAGGCCTGTGAACTTTTGAATCTTAGGCGAGGTCTACACTACAGCGGGGTTCCGACCTAAGATACGCAACTTCAGCTACGTGAATACCGTAGCTGAAGTTGCGTATTTTAGGTCGGCTTACCTGGCGGTGAGGACGGGGGAAAGTCGACCGCTGCCGTGCTGCCGCTGACTCCGCTGCCGCCTCTTGCCGAGGTGGATTTCCGGAGTCGACGGCAGAGCGATCAGGGATCGATTTTACTGCGTCCTCACGAGACGCGGTAAGTCGATCCCCGATAGACCGATTGCTACCTGCCGGATCGGCGGGTAGTGAAGACATACCCTCAGTTCCTGTTTGGCCAGTGTGGCAATCTGCATGTCAGTGCAGATCTCATCAGCAGAGGTGACTATGATGGAGTCCCAGAATTGCAAAAGAGCTCCAGCATGGAACGAACGGGAGGCACAGGCTCTGATTGCTGTAGGGGGAGATGAATCCTTGCTATTAGAATTCCGTTCGAAAAGATGAAATGCCCAAACATTTGAAGAAGTCTCCAACTTTTTTGGTGCAGAGCTAGGGGGAAAAAACCCTATAAACTGTTCTACACTGAAAAATTAGATGGACCTAGCTACGTTGTCAAGGGCCATGAAAAATTCCACACCTTGAGCTCTGTAGTTAGTTTGACCTAAACTAGTATAGATGCAGCTAGCTCAATCTAATTTTTAAGTGTGAAATTTATAGCATGGACTGCCCTAAGATCAACTATTGAACAGTAACAAGGACCAGTTTAGAAGTATTTTAAAAGTCATTGCACTACAAAAGCCTTAGTACCCCTAGTTGCATTGTTCTCATTCAGCTGAGAATATCTCTTTGAAATTAATGGTCTACTTCATAACTCCCTGAGCTTCCTATACTGAAAGTGAAGTGCAGAGCCTCTTCTCCACATACTAGGCCAGACTGTCCTGGATCTAGCTGATACATGAACTCCTCACAGCACCACCAAATTCCCTCCTCCCCATGACCCCTCCAACTTTACCAGGCAGGTAAAGGTGACTGGTAGGGGGCGTGTATGGGCTCACAGCAGCAGTGGATGTGGAGCGGTCAAAAGCAATGGGCATGGCAGAGGAATTAGAGCAGTGAAGGAAGTATGGGGGGCATTGGAACAGTAAAAGGGGTTTGGAAGGTTATAGGAGGGTACTGCTGCCCTTTTGTCAACTTTTGCCTCTGTGCTGTGTGCTGGCACAGATGCTGAGTTCTGAGAGGGCAGCACACCCCTAGATGATGACCCTCAGTAATATAAGGAATTTCAGAAACCCTGTTCGATGACTAGAACTTTAAAGAAGAGCTAGGTTTTCAAAAATGTCATTTTTTCAGATCATCATCAAAGGGCCCTTTTACGCTGTGGGAACTCAAAAGCGGTGACAGCAGAGGGAAAGTTGAGCATCTTCCTCTGCAATGAGATACTGGTTGGGGGAGAGGAAGTGGAGCCATCTGTGCCCTCCTGCCCTTCCCCCCCTGCCTTTTCCTACAAATACCCCTCATCGCTAACAGTTCATCTCCATGACTGCTCCATTAAGCTGATGGAGGGGGCTCCAGGTCTCCCCTTTCCTCCACTGCTGCTGTTCCTATGATAAAGGGGAGGTCAGAGCAGTGCAGGAAAAATTTGGACAGGCACTGAGGAGACTACTCCAGCCAAGTGCATTCTCTGGCTGGAGTAATAGTTGCCAAGGAGCCTGAGGGAGTTTAGGGGCAGAGTTGGCCTGTAGAAGAGGAGAGTGCTGAGAAAATATTTAAAAAACAAAAACAAGGAAATTAATGGCCCAGAAACATCATTAACACAGAGTTAAAGTTGCCCAATGCTGCCTTGTACTCTTCCAGAATGTGGGGAATGGTTAAACTTAAGCTTCTGAAAATTGGGAAATAAGTTAAGGTAACAAACTTATATCGCTGAAAACCATGACATATAAAGTTAAGATACATA
>NW_020664561.1:50075854-50105395 GCF_002925995.2 Terrapene triunguis
GGGACCCTT
Organism: Terrapene triunguis; assembly: GCF_002925995.2. NCBI lineage: Eukaryota > Metazoa > Chordata > Testudines > Emydidae > Terrapene > Terrapene triunguis. Next base: position 50,075,864 of record NW_020664561.1, read on the forward strand.
ACCTTTCTTCAGCACTAAATTAGCAAAAGTGACTAAAATAAAACCATATAAATGTTTTGACAGGGGAAAGCATTACTCATCATTTATGGTGCCAAGGATAACAGCAGAAAATTCTGATTCATTGTCATATGTTTAAACTTGTGGTAATAACATTGCAAATACTACATTTGGAAACTGATCAAAACAAAAAAATAGAGTATTTTAATGTTTTTCATTTATTTTCAAGGAAAAAAATCACATTTAAATTACAACTTAATCAGGTACTTAATTTTGTTCTTATGTATAGAATTAATAAACTTTGTTCTGAAATTGGGACCTTATTTGTTGTAATAGTTTATATGGTAAATAATTGCATATTCAGGATTTTGTGAAATGGGTCATTGGGAAATATGAAGGAAAGACATTTATAAAAAACATTATTTACAAAAATGATATCCACATATTTGTATCCTAATCTATAAGGCAAGTAACATTTAAAATATGTTGTTTCATGATTATCCTCAACAAGTCAATACAACACATTCATATTACCAGTGATCAAATACAAAGCTTTGCTGCAGTATGTCAAGTGCAACAAATCTTTGTATCTTTTACAGTTTTTCTCTGAGAACATTAGGTAAGCAGCAAAGTTTTCATCACAGACTAAGCAGTAACTAGGGCATCATAGACTAAAGATACAGTATATTTAATTGCATGTGTAGGCTAAAAAGGCCAGACTAACTTTTTAACTTAAATCTTAAAAATATACTTGTGAAACTTAATCCACATATTTAAACATTTTATACACAAGGTATTTTATAAAACAATAGATAGGGTAGTACACTTGGAAATCCAATTCACTTCTGGGACTTAGTGTGGGTGTTTGGAGCATTACTAACATAAGAGTTAGTAAATAGGGCCCAATCCTGTAAATACTTGCACTCATGCTGAAAGTTAAGCATGTGCGAAGTTCCACTGAAGACACATACATAAATGTTTGAGGGTTAGGGCTTTACACTGTAATATCTTAATTTGACTCAATCCACCCAATGACAATGTACATTTTCACAGAATTTCTCTGACCTGAAGTAATTGGTTGATATCATTATCTTTGGAAAATCTTGGACTTCCTATAAGATGCCTATAAGATTTTTATTGTCTTAGGTATACAGTGGGGGAGAAAGATGTGGTTTTAAACAGTGCACATTTGGCTTAAGAATTAAACTGCAATACCTCATTTTCACAAAGATTTGCCAAGCAACTTGTAAGAAACAAGTAAGTTAATTTCAAACAGAGGATCAATAATATTCTTCTAGACCCTCTCATTAAAAATGCTGATTCTGGACTGACTTTTCACATACTGCTTGGCCTGTAGTGAAGTCCTGCTTATGTGTAAACCTTTGAATAACATCACCAAATGAACACTTGAAATTGTCAAGAAAAATTGACCAAGCAGCAACATTTGTACTCCCACTCTTAAAGATAAAGGGGAAAATCGCACAGTGAGAGACCATTGCCTTACATTTCTATTGCTCATTTCTAGCCATGTTTAATGGTGCAATAACTAAAATACTGACTAGCATAAAAGATGTCCAACTCCACAAGAATTCCCTTCCTAGTAAACTTGCAAGGAAACAAAAACTCTGGTTTTGGAATGCAGTCTTTTGAGAGAGTAATTTCCTTTCAGGAAAATAGCATTTTGTGTAATAATATATATTTTGGTCACGGTAAGATTTAAAATGAAGATTTTTAAACAAAGATTGTTTTTACATAAGATTACCCATTAATAAGAGTTGGGGAAATAAATCTATATTCCATATATCAAACTGGTTCTGTGAAGTCTATGCCAAAATAGATGTCAGAAGTTTAAGTGTGACAATATTTTGTACTGTATTTAGGAAAGTGTCAAGCTATTTAGAGTTCTTCTGTAAATTCAGAATTCTGAGTACCTTTCAGTGAAGTGCATACAGACAGGAACTGTATTCAACTTAATGTCAAGTTACTGTACAGCTAGAAAACTGAGGAACAAGAATGGCATGAAAGATCGGAGGAAAACCATCATTACCTTTTTATGTTGCATTGTAAACATTCAGTAAAAGATGTTTCACATTGTTCCTCTCAGGCTGTCTAACAATTACTGTTTATTATGATCCAGCCATTTAAAAATGTCTTTGATTCAAAACATTAAACAGTGATTGTTCATATTATGCTGAAAAGATCTTATAAAGAACCATTAAAACATTTGCACAGGGTCATTCACCGGTGTCTTCTTGTGTGCAGCTCTTTAACATTAGCATTTCAATTCAACAAAATGCCATCATTAATAGGTGTTTGTTAGTCCAGAATTGTGTTGTAAAAAACCAAAAATATATTTTTCACTTTAAGGCCAAAACCTTTTAAGGGTCTCAGGCCAGCCTTCCATTTTGCTTATCTAGAGGACAGCAGGTGCAATAAATTGTGAACCCAAATTATATTATTTAAATGCTCAACAACTTGATTTTTGTGGGTATGTAGATACCTAAATGCCATGATGTGCACCTACAATTAATTCTGCTCACATTTATGAGTACAAAACTGCAAGTGCAAATGAGTGATACCACTTTTTAAAACTGAACACTAGAAGTTCAAAATAAATATCTAATACTTATCTTTGATAACATTAAAACAAAGCAAAAGCTGGACCTTCATTGTCAAAAGTGCAGATGTACATAATTTCAGTTATACATTTTTAATGACAGTTTCTCCAGCCCAGACTGCAAATATTGCATCATCCTACCAGCAGATGGCAAAGGGAAATAAATTCTGAATTTTTTTTGCAATGTTACTCTCTTCCAGTCCTGTCTCTAGCAGGCTGAAATAACTTTCTGGTTGGTTGAACATAACTCCCTGTCTATAAGGCTATGCTTCTGGGACAAATATTTTGTGTGCCATTTAAATTGCATAGGTTATACAAAGGGACCTTAATGGATCTGAGCAGAAATAGGAGCTTTGTGGCAAGTAGCTTTAAAACAAAAAGCCTCACAGAAAGGAAGTGATATTTGAGAAGAAAAATAATCAAAAACCAAGTCGGGTACTTATAATATTCAATGATTTTACATAGCTATTAAGAGAAACATAAAGGTGGCCTAAAGAAGTCTTACATAAGGAGGAATATAGGCTAGCTGAAAATTGATATAGTATGTGTGTCCACAGTCAACCTGTTTAGGCCGAATAAATGGCTTTCCTTAGACATATACTCTGGTGATGAATGCTACACAGTTCTATTCAAAAAATAAAACCACTCAACTCTGTCATTATGAATTGAATGGAAACTTCATTTTGAGGTGAGACCACCAAAAAAAACCCCTAGCTAGCAAAATCTCCATTTCTGATACTGTTATGTACCATATAAGGGAAACTAGAACTCTTGAAGTGACACATTCACATACAATGGTTACCAAACTGAAAAAGAAAAGAATGAATATTCTTAACATCTAAAAGACCCAAGTCTGCAATCATCATGGAGGTAAAAACTCCAGTTCAATTCAATAGGAGTCTTGCCTGCCTGCATTGAGATTTTGCAGGCTCGGGCCTTTGAGGGCATCAGAAACAATGGAAGAAAAAGCATACAGCGACAACTAGCTGAGTACATCCTTTTAAGAAGACAGTCTACTTCTGCGAACTATTTTACTTAACCAGGCAAAGAGATGGGCCCAAATCCAAACCTGGATCCAGATCTGAATTTTGCTAATGATCGCTATCTTCACAATGGGCTAAACCAAACCCTGGATACGAGTGCTGCTGAACTTAAAAGAGCTTTACTCCCGGTTAATAACTCTGGGATACTTGAAATCAGAGTCAAGGTTTGCAGCTTCAGCCCACCTTTAGAGAAAAATATTATACTTGAGCATATTTTAATAAATTTATGTAAATGTGGATGCTATTTAGTTATTGAAAACTAAATCACGCTACTTTAAAACAAATCTTATGTTCACACATGTTCTTCCAGGGATCTTGTATGTAGCAAAAAGAATGTATTTCCTGAATGGTACAGAGGTATACATATGTAAAGAACACCTTAACTATACACCAGCTTCTGAGATGGAGTTTGGTGTTTTTGAATTCTTTTTACTTTACACGGTAATGTCATATCTTACTGTATACTTTCTTGCCATGAAGAGGAAGCTTCCACTAGCTGCTAATGTAACATGAGAATCAAGTGGTAGGACTATTATACTCCCCTCATGCTCAATATTGGCATCTAATATCCCCCAAATTGCTGCCCATACATCCTTTTCTGTTAGTGTCAGCTCACACTCAAGTCGTGGGAGAAGGTCAAGTGCTCTTAAGCATCAAATATCAAGATATGATTGACACATTTAAATTCTTCCACCCTGAACAGGACCACTGCTGGAAGAGTAATAAAGTCTGCCAGTTGCCTCGACTGCAATAGCAAACAAAGACCTGAACCTAGAAGCTAGTCTCTTACTATCACTGTGAGGAGACGCTAACAGGGCACAGAAGGTGGCATATATTAATGGAGTTTTCTCACAAAAGAACCTAAAGGGTTTGATTTGTTTGGATGGAAAGAGAAGACAAGTAAGTGATACTGAAGAAAAGCCTGTTTGTCCTTAACATATTTGACAAACTGTTCTTGAACAATTTCTCCATTTGGCAATTACACTGCCAGTACAGGGGGAAACCTGGTGATCTCTGATACTCTAGCCCAGATCCTTCCAACCAGGCATGCTGTGCTTGATGCAAGTCAGGGGTTGGGATGGGTATGCCAATATGATGTTAAGCCATCTCTGGGGGTCTTTGATTCTGGAGCTTTGACCCAATCCCCAGACTTTAGGCTGCTCTATTTTACATCAGTTGCCAACAGCCCACAGGGTCTGTTCTAGCAGCTAGTGATCAGCCAAGATGATCCTGAGCCTATGTGCCTCCTTCACTGTGGGGTAGGAAGGTGAGTGGTTTAGGTACCACTGTGGCAGCCTTGGAGCATTGGTGAATTCAAGTATACAGTTAAGCCAGGTTTAAATCTGCTTTGTTCCACTGGAGCCCCTCAAAGCAGAGTAATGGGCTGGAGAGTCTGATGCTATAAACTAGAGATGCAGAACACAGACCTAATGTATAAAACTCTGGAGCCTTTAAATTTATGTGCCCTTGTTTTCTTAAGACAGAATTGTTTAATTTTTATTCAAGGAAAGAAGACTTGAAACTTATCCATCTAGCCCAGAATTTCTATGCATTTCTACTAACCACACATGGTGAGAATTGTGATTAAAGGCTCGGTTTGCTGTCTCCATACTTTGCTTGCTCACATCTGAGCATATGCATCCAAATTGCATGCATACACATTTGGTTGAAAGCTCACCTACAGCATCTAGCCATGTATGCACAAGGGTGCAAATGCACACTTACTCAAAGGCTGGAAATCAGACACATGATGCTGGTAAAGGGTTTTGAAGGACAGGACTATACAAGTGCTAAATAATATAATTTTGGACAGCCTGGCACAATGCTAAAGACACTCATTCAAAGAGCAGAAAATCTGAGATATGCTGAACATAAGCTAGGGCAGAACAACACTCCAATGTATAAGACTCGTCTTTTCAACAGAACTTCCCTAGTTACATGATCTTTTTTAATAATGAAAATTGTAGTGATGGATGTAATTATAGATTTGGTTAAATCAGTCTTTCAGTTCTTCAAACAAAGTTATGGTTACTGCACATACTTGTTCTTCTTTGTGAAAATGTCCTGTTAGCCTCACCACAGCTTAGTCAGTGTAGGAGATTCATCTGCTATGAGAGTTTTCCTGAACTGAACTGAGTTTACAATATATGGATAACCTCTTTCCACAAAGAGTTAGTATTTACTACTTTTTTTGGGGTACTTTTGATGTAGTAGAGGTGTATATTTATACAGGTACCTAGACTCTGGTCTATTCATATTCAGTTCACATCAGGGAGGCTATGCAGTTTAAGTACAGTTCCTGAAGATGTGTGTGTGTCATACTACAGTACGCACACTGTACTCTTGTCAAAAGTTACATTAGTTTTAGTGGGCATTTTACAGTATAAATAGAACAAGTTCTTTTTTGCAACATTTTAAAAAGCTGCCATAATTTGTATTCATCATTATCAAGTTCTAAATCTCCTTAACATAAAATATAAAGTGAGTTACATGTGTACCAGTAATATTTACATTTGAAAAAACATTTTTGTTTGGATTACAATTTTTGAAGCTTGGTTTTGCAAATTATGTATTGTGTATTTCATAAACTGATTCGAAGAACTTCTCTTTTCTTGTAGGTTTTTATTTTTAAATTAATTGCCCTATATTCAGTTCCTATTTCAAATAGATGTTGGTTGTATAGTCAATACAGTCATATTTCCAATCAGGGGAAAAATCAAACCAGATTGGCAAATATCCTATTTAGGAATACTGTCATGTTCACTTTTAAATGTTTGGAGGATGTATGAATTTTGATAACTTAATTGTATTTTAATCTCTACCCTGTTACATTTTATTTTTTGTGAACATGCACAAACCAACAAAAGTTGATTATCTTTAACATACATCTCAATTTATTAATCTAGGACTATGCTCAGAGTGTCAATATTTCCAGGTTTCCTTATTTGCTCTCAGTAAATTTTAAAAGAAAGGTGCACTTAAAAATAAAAAGTACTAAAAGTTCAGCTGCTAATAAGCACTTATCAATATGTATGATCTGGGACATGTACATGAAAATAATGTTTTTATTTTTGATTCACATTTTTGAGCCTGTTGCTGGCAACTTTTGGGACACTAATGATATGGGGAATGAATTTAGAGGCTGAAAATTAGCATTATTCAGTATTACACATATTTCTATAATACCCAACATCATAATTAATGGATACTCCTGTAGTTCTCTGTGTACCTCAACATTAGAACAACTTTAATGTTTAATTTTGAACAGATATTTCATTTTCACACAGCACAATTCTTACATTAAAACAGGACAGAAACTACCTTTCTACCATTTCAGCTGACAAGCCATTAATGTCACAAATGACATCGCTATGTTTGCCAGCAGTAGGCTAAGACATGCCAATTTTACCTCAAAAATAATTTTCAGTTGCATTTCACACAGTAATGGGTCTGTGTCACAAAATGTAAATTGCATTTGGATCCCAACTTTGTCTAGAGCTCGGGGTGTTTGGATCAAGGGCTTGGTTCAGGCCCATCTTTAATTTTGCAGTTCATCCAAGATGAAACATGTTCCTCACTCAGTGACTTTTCAAGTATAAGAGCAAGATGTAGACACCTGGTTTATCACAGCAGATGAAGATTTGTGAAATTAATATTCTATCACACTCTACGATGACAGAACTCAAGAGAACTGTGAAGACAAACATAACGTCCTTTTTCTACTGAAGACTGGCTCACCTATTAGGCTGCACATTGTTAAATCTGCAGTTTCATGAAGTTTTCTTTAAAATAAATAGTTTCCTATCCAAAAGAAAAATTTGTCATCTTAGAACCACACAGAATCTTGATTGACATTCTGCTCTCCTTACATGCATGAAACTCAGTTCCACAAGCACAAAGTAGTATAGTGGAATTGAAATTGACTATGCCAATCTCAGAAGAAACATATAGGGCAAAATTGTTAGCCACAGACTCCAATTTTATGCATACAACTATTTTCCCCAATTACAGCTATTTTCTTATGCAAATGAGAAAACTGGGTATAAGATTTGCATGTACAAATGTGTACATTGTGCATGCAAAATAGACAATGGACAGTTAGCTGCCAAACTAACTGTTAACCCCATTTTCATGTTTCCCTTTATAATATTTTAATTTAGCTCACATTACAGCTCAGTGTAAAAAAATGCTAGATTACCAAAACAAATAAATAAATAAATATATAAAATAAATAAAACCACAGACCTGACAAGTCATGTGACAAATATACAGTGGGAGCACTTTAAAATTTTTTACTGGTTCTACTGGTCTGGTCTATTATAGACACAGGAGTTAGCTCTCTCAGTTCAAAATATTTGAAATATAGCCATTTTAACTACTCAGTCTTTGCACAACACAAAATCGTCCAGTTGACAAGATAAAAGACAGTGAGTTATGAGACCTGGGTTCTATTTCTGACTCTGCCATTGACTCAACTCTGTCACCTTGGGCAGGACTTAAGTTTTCAGTGCCTCAATTTCTCCATGTGTAAAACAGAGCTAAATCCTTCTTCACTTGTATAAAGCACTTTATGATCTATGGATAAAAAGTGCTGTATCGGGGCTACATAGTAGGGTTATATTGCATTCTTTCTCCAGTTATCTTTGTGGGGGTTTTGTTTGCTTGCTTAGGCTCTTAATTATTGAGACAAGGAACTTTTCTTACATGTCTGTGAAGCATCTTACATAGGGTGCTCCAAAATTCCCCAACAAACAGCATTGCAAAAATGGAGGCGGTTGCTGAAAATGTGCTCTTTAATACAATTACTATTTGTGGACATACAGACTCCTGTAGGCTCAGAGTCATCACTGAATGTCTTAAACTGCCTGCTTATTTAATAATCTATACATTTGTGAAGTGTCAGAATATTGAGAAGAAACAAGAGTCCATAAAAGTAGAAGACAGTGTTTGGAAAAGTTGCATTATTTGTTATGAAGTTTGAAATAAGTATTTTAAGAAGTATGGACATTGGGTTTTAGTATTTTGGTTGATTGGGGTTTTTGGGGGGGAAGAGGGGAAAATATGTTATAACCTCAGCATTTATTAAAATATTCTTTTGGAGTTAAACCAGCTAAACAATTGAAGATAGACCTTTTATTTAGCACTATTATAAGACATACTAAGGACTGAAGAAAAAGTAAATCAGTTTGCAGGTTCTACTTAACTCTCTTTTTTTCATGAGGCACCCCCTTTTTAACAGCTACCAGTATTGTATTTAAATCGTATATATATTGACAAAATGTAATCTACCTCTGTAAGCATTGTGCCATTCAACAGTACTACTATTAAATTTGTATACCACAGTTTAAATTACATCCATTTCATGAATGGTAAAATTCTAAAACTCAAGTGTCTAACTGCCAAAATACAGCCTTACTGGAATGAGTACAATTTACAAATACAATAATTACATTTTAAAACCATTAACAATGTTACATCTAGAAGTAAATACTGTAGGACTGGTCAAGACGGTGTCTTCTCAGGAAAAAATGCTGAAAGTTGCTGACACTTCCAACAGAAGTGCCCCAAGTGCAGGATTTAGTTCATTTCCCTTAAACCGTAATTCAAACCCGTTCCACACAGCAGTCCTTGGTTATATGGATTTTCCATATACTTGCATAAGCTTCCGTTAGTTATCAGCCAAGTATTTTCCTATAAATAGAATATGTTAAAACAGCAGGTTACTGAGCATATGATTTCCCCCATCTATTTTGTAACTAGATCCATAGCAAAGTTAAACAGTGATACTTGATCTCACCCTGGTTCCACAGTGCCGTAGTCCTGGTTTTACACTGATCACAGCAAAATCACACCCTGATGGTGTTTTTTGAATATGCATCTGTCTCACCCATTTACCAAATGCCACATTTCACAATCAGGTGCTCATTCTCCCTGTCCTAGAGGAACCGAGGCCCTGCAACCCCAGATGCAGGAAGTCCACTGACAGCAGGGGTCCAGTGGCACATTACCTTCCCCCTCCACTCCAACTAGGGCCGGCTCCAGGCACCAGCCGACCAAGCACGTGCTTGGGGCGGCACCTTGGGGTGGGGTGGCGCTCCGGTTTTTATTTAATTTTTTTGTGGTTCGGTGGCGCGGTGCTCGGGGGGGCGGGGATTTCGGCAGGGTGGCGTTCTTCTTTTTTGCCTGGGGAGGCAAAAAAGTTAGAGCCGGCCCTGACTCCAACAAGGGGCCTGAACCCAGACAATATTATTCACAAACATGAAAGAAGTGGAGTTGGGCCAGCCTGGCTGGGAGCTGTGCTTATTCAATACATGTCCTGTGAAGATTCTGCCAGTGAAACACCTATAGAGCCCTTGATGGCACTTAAAACTGCTGTCCCTGGCGTAAAACCCAGTGGAGACCAGTGGTGATACCACTGCTTGCCTCTCTTAGGGATGAACCCTCCCCTTGTGCCTGCGAGAGTGAATCAAAACATTAGGCCAGAGTTTACTTTTACTAGGTGTAGGTAACAATAGCGAAAACTACTCAATCATTGTTTTTTAATATGTACATGCATGAAGGTCAAGTCTGCTCCCTGGATGGATAGACATGGACATACATACATACATACATGCACATAGAGGCGTGCACAAGAAGGGGGCAAGCAGGGGCATGGCCCCCAATAATCAATGGGGGCACAGAGCTCCGAGGGCTGTGGTGGGGACACAGAACATGCCCCTCCTAAAGCCATCAAAATTTTTATTTCTGAGCACTCCACTGCACACGTGCTCACACACATGCATCCCCTTCCAATCTTGTCCTTCATGCCTTTGAGAGTCAGTAACATATGTACCAAGAGCAATACAGAGCCCAAACTCAAAGAGCGGAAGAATTTTAGCAGGATATATTAGCAATTTTTCAGAACAATATCTGCCTCTCACTCAGTTGGCAAAGCAGTGATGTCTCTTCAACGTTTAATTTCTAATAGCTTGTGTACAGTTAAATAGACCTTTGGAAGATACAGTAAAACCAGTCTTAAGTAGTCATCCAAAGGGCCAACAAAAATCAATCACTTGGAAGAAGTGAGTAATTAAACCCTGAACAAAATGGTTCTAGAAATCTTCATGAAACTTTAAAGCAGCCTCTTAAGACAAGGGGTCGCTTTTGGGGATGGTTCCAAGTGTAGATTGTACTGTACTTTGTGCATGTGTGAACTCTTGGAAGAATTTTCCATATTCTTGTTGGTTAAGGCACAAAATGTAGTTTTCTGGTAAAACAATAATAGGTATTTTATATAGACACCTTTTATCAGAGCCCTATGTACAGGAGTTATCCCCTCTTCTTAGTACCTTATCTTGCAAACTCTTTCCTCACTGCAGGGATAAATGTATGGCAAGTGGCCAGCATCTGTGACTCTTACTGATACAACCCCCACCCAGTTAAGGGGTTTGTGACATGCTTACCTGCTGCAAATCTCTTTTTAATGAGTGAAAACCGGTATCCTGCTCCAACAAGTTCGATATCACAGCTGGAGAGAGTGCTCCCTTCACTCGTAAACTGCACTACCAATGGCGAAGGTTTGCTTGGTCCTTCAGACAGCTGGAATCTTGCCAGCAAAGAACCCACACCTTCGGATTAAGAATTCCAGAAGATCATTACAAGAGAGTAACACATACACTGCTTCTGGGATGGCTCTTAGCGTGGAATCCAAGTGAATGGAATAGTAAATAACATTCTTTAGTCCAAAAGTGCCTGGAAATAAATCTGGTTCCCCAAGTTATATAAATGGCAGCAAATGTACATTGATAAGAATGTGAGCATTTCATCAAATCATACTTCAGCACACTGTTACCTTTTCAGACTTTAGAGATATAAATTAGATAGCAAATAAACTGCAGGAGTCACACCAAATAGAAAGTACATGCAAGTGTGCTGGATCCCTAGTATGTGCAATATGACATGCTGAAGGGCAGTTGGCCCAAGGCGATACCTTGACAATAGAAAATGTTATGGGGGAAAATAATGGGGATTACTCAAACTTATAGGACCTCCATGGGGCTGAAGACACTCAATTGTAGAAATCAACTGGTTTTTCTTTGAAGAAATTAGAGCCCAAACCATTACACATCTCCCTTTACACTCCTAAAATGGGCAGGAAAATGTGTGACCAAACAGTTACACTGATCTTGTTCATACTTTACATAGCTAATTTGCTCCTGTGCTGTGAACAGTACCCTATAATGTCAAGTTTCATCAGGAATTGATTTGTTGATGGATGTGCACAAAGATAAACTAGTCAACGTCTTTAATTAAAAACAATTAACTGACATCAATTAAAATGTAAACTTGCATTATTACCTCCATTTTCTGATTTTTGCGAGATATCAGGAATCTTCCACAATATTCTTTGCTGTTCAGCATTCCTAAAAAAAAGGAAGAAAATAGTGTAACTGTAGGAGACAATGGAGGTAATGAAGGAGCCCGTCTAAGTCATTTGCATTCTAAAATAGGTAGTGGGAGCAGTGCAAAATTTGTTGAAAATGCTTTCTTCTGGTTCGGAGTCTCATGAGGTTGTACTGCGTTAGTTTTGCTTTAGGTTTGAATGTAAGTGCCATTCTGGCAGTTATCTGTGCTGTCACAGATGGACAGTGTTCGCTGCGGAGTTAATTCAACTAAATGCAAAAAAATATACTAATAAAAAACTAATAGAAGGCAGTGTGGTGAAGTGGATAGGCACCAGACCTGAAAAATTTGAAGTCCTGAGTTCTAGCCCCAACTCTGCCAATGACTTACTCTGTGACCCTGAGCAAATCACAAATTAGATGCAGCAGTTCCCCTATCTGCAGGATATGGACAATAATGCCTACCCATGATTGTAAAGTGCTTTGAGTTCTATGATGAAAAGCACTCTAAGTGCTAAGTATCATTAATATTAAGATTATTGAAGGGACTTTCACCTTAATGCATGCTGGTTAAGATCAGATCATTCATTTGTGAAAATGACAGAAAAAAAATCAGAGTAGCATTTCATGTCTTCCTTTGCTACAAAATGTAGATTCTAATGTCTAGCATCCCCATTGTGATCCTGCATGCCTCAGCTAGAGCCTTATAAATATCAGCATGTCTCTATACCTATTGGGGATGAAGTACTGTTATAATCACGAAAGTGACAGGGTTGGCAAACAACAGGGAATGGTTTTGTTGAACTAGACTTTCATACCAAACAGCAGGTGGAAGCACAGCTTGAAGTTTAGTTACTCCTCCATCTATGGGAACTAGGAACTGGACATTGTTTAGAGCTACTGCTGTAGTCATTGCCTCTGTATTATATTTGTAGTCAATGCGAAGATCAGTGCTTGTAGATTCACACCGCCAGCTCACTGCAAGGTTTAATGGAGTAGACTGAATACCCTGGGCAGATACCTTAGAAAATGACAGAAAAACAGTATTTAGTTTCCTCAGGGACAGAGGGAGAAATCGGCATCTATGGATATAAAATCGTTGTTGATTTTAGAGCAGAGAACTCCCCGCACTTCCCCAGTAAGTTTTTGTAAGGAACTCAAGTCACACCCAGTCCAGTGGTATTGAGAAGGCAACACCTCTGCAAAACTTCTTGTAATTCCTGGACTAAAGAGCAGACTATTTCAGGCAACTTGCCTTTCTGTACTAGAGACAGGTTCTATTAATGCTACAATGTTAATTACATTTTTGACAACATTTTACTTTGCAGAAGAGCTTACCTGGTATTTGAGCATATCCACGTTGTAATACGTTGCTTGTGGTTTCTGTTCAGACACTTTTTTTAGATGAGTCATCAGATTTGGCATGTTTACCCAGAATTCCTTTGTGTTGGCATCAGTTTGTGTACTGTCACTATGGGTTTATAAAAAGGTAAAGGATGAGCTATTTTCATAAACAGAATCTGTAAAAGGAAGTTCTTCTCAAAATGATCAGAGGACATAATCTTGGGCATGTTGTATAACAGGATTTAATTCTACACTTACAAAACAATGCCCTTCCGTTTTTTGAAATGCTTCATGAGAACTCTACCTTGGCCTCAACGGTAAACATCTCCACAGCTGTATTATGTATATATAACTTTGTAAGTTAATTTCTCGAGAATGAGGGCCTAATAAGCACTGGCTAGAGCTGGACATAGTGAGAGAAAACTCTTAAAATTTTCTACTTAGCTGTCAGACGGGTATGTCTTTGGGGTGGCTAGCCTGTCCTGCAACTTGCACTGCCAAGGCTACATTCTATTTTTAGCGCACTAGCTTGGATGAGAGTTAGTGGGAATATGTCTCCTCGAGCTGGGAATTGCACCCCCAGTTCAAAGTGGGCACATATCCAAAGTGAATTTAGTGCCTAAGAGAACTGTAGCATTGCCAGGGTAACATTTTCAAAAGTACTTAAGTGATTTAGGAAACTATGTTGCATTTTCAAAAGTGACTTAGGTGCTTAACGATGCAGAACGGCACCTAGGGGGATTTTCCGAAGCACCTAGGTTCGTAATCCCCCTTTGATTTCCATGGAAGTTAGGAATCTAGGTGCTTTTAATAATTGGCCCCTGAATTTACTTTAAAGTTTTGAACCCATAACCAGTGGTGAAAGCCTAATAAAGTATCACAATGCTTCTTCCATATGCAGCCTCCAACCAATAGCACTAAATTGGTTTAACATCAACAATATTGTGTAGAGGCTTTTCTAAATGAAGCACGGGGACGGGGATGGAGAGGGGTAGTTTGGTTGGTAGCCAGCCCCAGAATTAAGGAAGCAAAGAGGTGGCTGGGTCCTGCATAGAGCGCAGGTTGCCAAAATCTGAGGATCTGATCCATACTATCCAGGATACATTGACTATAAACTAAGTGTTGTCAAATGCACAAAGCAAATGAACAAGAAATGGAGGACTCATTGAATTTAGGCATTATTCGAACAACTAAAAAATTCAAGCTAAAATATTATTTTAAAATTGACTGTATCCTATTCAGCCTTATTCTCAATAATATTAAGAGAGGTGGTTTTATGAACAATTCTGCAGGTCAAAGTTTAAACCTCCATAGGATCACAGTATTTTATCCCCTTGAAATGTGTCTTCTAACACAGCTACAGAGTAACATTTCTTGTAAGTTTCTACAAAGTTTTTGTAAAATTATATTTACCAGCAGAGAAGTTGGGGATTTGGCAGGACGTGTTCTAACCTGTTGTAATTTATCACGCGGAAGGTTAGAACAGATGGGGCTGGATTATTGGCAAAATGTCTGGTAATTCCTGCAGGAAACGACAGCACCATTTCTCCAGTTATCTTCACTATACATCTTCAAAATCAAATAAAAGGAAACAAAGGGAGAGAAGAAAGAAAGCAGCTTAAAATATAGCCCGGGAAGTGAATAATCTGGATCAAGCTAGGCATGATGGAGATGGTGACATTTCATTCCTTCCCTATTATACTGGAAAGAAAATCATCATCTTCCTAAAACAGCATTAGTCTGAATAGAGAAAAATTCTGGTATTTGGGCAACCAATAGAAAATGTGATCTTTCTGTGAATGCCTCTGGACTTGCTTTTAGAAACAATCTGCTTTTCTCTTCATAACAGAAAAACAAAACCAACCATCTTAAATCGAACAGTTGCCAGCAGCCCAGTTTTGCCTGGGACAGCCCAAACTTTCTGCTCTCTGACCCAGGCAACTGGAACTGAGCTGTAATTTCATTGCAGGTCCTGATCCAGCCATATTTCCTGCTGTCTTGTGGCTGCAGAAGCAGCCCACTTTCAGTGCCTGTGCTGTATCTCAGTGTCTCTGCTTGTACAAGGGGTGGGGGGCAGCCATCAGCACCCTCACTAGCAGCAGCTCCAGCTCAGCCCATTCCCCCAGTGGATCGGCAAGGAAAAGGAATGAGTCCAATACAGATGCAGTGAATGTCCAAAATGCAGGGATAGTTATTTTGAGAGAGGAATACAGAAGACACTAGAAAGCGTTGTTTCTGGGAGTCAGATTGCAAAAATCAATGAAACTTACCAAAGGAAACTAACATGCCCCACCTTGTCTGAGTTTTACCCACTCCACTCAGTGCTTTCTGATGCCAGGTTTATACATACATGGTAAGCCCACAGTACTGCTGGAAT
Source organism: Terrapene triunguis (assembly GCF_002925995.2). NCBI lineage: Eukaryota > Metazoa > Chordata > Testudines > Emydidae > Terrapene > Terrapene triunguis. The sequence goes on from NW_020664561.1 coordinate 50,091,623, forward strand.
TAGTGCTAAGGCTGACAATGTTTGTGCTGAGACCAGCATCTTTAATAATGAAGCAGGTGGTTTCAGGATTCCAGTATTCATGGAACAGTGATTCCATAAATAGGAGGTGGTGGATGAACTGCACTCTGGATACAATATATAGACTAACTGGGAAACCTCCACATTGATGTTTGCCATTTTTATTTCCTTGCTGACTGGTTGTTTATAGGCCTCGAACTAATTCAATGATCACACTATTAGTTCTTTGCTTGTTGCTGATCCATGTACATTAACACAAAGAAGCGGACCACACTGTGCTCGGTATCCATGTGTTGACAGCAACTTTCTTACAGGACCTATCACTTCAAAATATAGTCTCTGAATTTATATTCCTGTATCTTTTAGAGATCATATTATATCTCCAGCCTTCTTACACAGATAGCATGCAATAAAAAGTTTAGTGCCAATGAACTGGAGTATATCTTTCTTTGCTGAAAATACAGAATGTGGCTGTGCTGTAAATCTAAGTTTAAGAGAGAGTTATAGCAGGGAAAATATATAAATGGAACATGAATGTGACTTTTCTTGCTTCAAATTAAAGTATTGTCATCTGAAAACACTCAGATCTTACCAGTGCAAAGCAGTCATGAAGCTGGGGGTGGGGAGGAGGGGGCAGCAAGGGGAGTACATGGTTTCTGGCTATGGTCTATGTGGCACCCATAGGCTGTTCTAAGTTATGCCACAGGCTGTTTCAACCCCCATTTGGCCCAGAATCTTGCCACTCATTCTCAGCTGCCCTGACTCTGAACTCAGGGCTGAGAATCTAGCTCACTGAAGGAGATACATACATATATATTTAATGTTTGCAGGGAAATTGTTGAGGGCATTGCTCACTAACATGGATAGGACAACCCCGTCTCTCCAGTGAGTGGTAAAGAGCATATAAGGATATTCTGGCAAGGAGATGTCCTTTAGTACAGTACCATGTCTGCTGTATCAAAGGAAGGACTGATGGGTGAAATGGTATTCTAGTGGTATTAGTTTGTGTCTATCAACTACATGCTGAGGGAGGCAACAAGTCCACAGGACTGGAAATCAGAAAACCTGGGCAAGTCACTTCACCTCTTTGTGCCTCCACTTCCCCATCTGTAAAATGGGAATAATGATACCCAATACCTTCCTTTGCAAAGCTTCAGAATAATACTCCGCTCCTATACAGCACTCTTAATTCATAAATCTCAAACATACAAAAACTTCATTGAAAGCACTTAAAGCTGTTAAGGGCAAATAAGGTTCAAACTGAAACACAAAAATCAGAAAATACAGACCAAAGCTAAAAAAAACCCCTATATACATCACCTTTCTCTCAGACACCCACCCACCATCCTGAGAAAATCAACCATAATCACCAAGTATAAAGACAGGCTTTGAATCCATCCATTTCTTTGTAGTTCTCTATGGTTGCAGGAAGTATAGACAAAGTAAATCTTGGTTTCTGATTGCCTGCAGGGCTTTGAAGAACAAAAAATCGCTTTCATGGAAAGTTGAGTTGTTATGCTGGATTTATGCCATTGGAAATGAGAACAGAATTTGGCCCAGTGTACTGGTGTAGGAGGGATAATAGGTTAGTATAGCCACACTAGCTAGCATCAGGTCAGATTTTCAGAATGCAATATCCAGAAAGTAGGGAGGGAGAGAAGAATTGCAGATTACATGTATATTACTCCCCCAATAAACCCTACAGACTCAGTTTCTGGTCCCTCTCTGTAACGACATTTAAAATTAGTTCCTTGATGAAGACAAATAGATATTAATTAAAAGTATTTTTCAGGCCATAAAACAGATAAGCACAGAAGCAGAACTTTTCTCTAGTTACTTGTGGGCATGAGAAAACTGGTAATCTTCTTACCATCGGAAAATCAAACCTAGTAAGAGGATTTAACGATCTGTGCATCTCTAACCTATGAATAGCCCTTAAGAGAATATTATTTCACTCATATTTGTAAGATCTTTTATAACCAGTATTGCATATTTAATGTGCATAGTATATAAGTACATTAAATTATATTGATAAAACAATTAAATAATGAATTTAAAACTACTCAGTTATACCTGTTGTGTTAAACCCTGTTCCAGGTTGAATTTTTAAATTGCTCAATGTGGGTGAAAGGTGGCAGAAAGGTAATTTTTACTTGCAACCGTATTATTTAGAATTGTTATTAGACTATCACAAAACAGACAGAGAAGTGTTAAACTAAGCTTGTTAGAGCTAAAAGAATTGTTGGTCGGGGTTTTCAAGGCTTCTGGTGAGGCTACAAAATAGTCATAACAGACCAGAACCTTCTTAAAATGAGAGGAACCATCCATTCAGGGACCATCAGAAGCCTGTTTTGATTGGGTAGTTCAATGTGGTAGGGTAGCAATTCTGCCCTTTTTGCACGTTTATTTTTTGAGGAACATTTGGCAACGTACACACAAGGCCGGCTCCAGGCACCAGCATTCCAAGCAGGTGCTTGGGGCCACAATCTGCAAGGGGGGGCATTCCATGTGTTTTTGCCGCCATAGCAGTGCGCCGAATTGCCGCCGCGGACGGCGGGGGCAGTCCATGTGCCGTTAGGGCGGCACGCGTGTTTCTGCGGCGGCAGCAATTCGGCGGCAGCTTCTATGTTCAGCTGCCCGCAGGGGAAAATCAGTGGTTTCTGTCTTCCAGCTGAAGACAGAAGCCGCCGCTGAATTGCCGCCGCCTCACAAACGTGTGTGCCGCCCTAACGGCACACGGAGTGCCCCCGCCGTCCACGGCGGCAATTCGGCGTGCTGCTTGGGGCGGCAAAAACAGTAGAGCCTGCCCTGCGTACACACATGAACATGGCAGTGAGCTCTGAGAATGGCAGGGTGCTGGAACATTAGCACCATCACACTGCCCAGCATGACAGGACCTGAAGTACCAAAATTGGTAAGTCATTTCCTTGATCCGGAAAGATGTTCGGGCAGTATCAGATGAGATGAGGGAACCAAATTACGTCACTGTCTCTATGACCATATACATTTCTAGCTCATCCTTATTCCCCTGTCTTTTTCATCCTTCTGTCTAGCCATGCAACACTTTGCTGTGATGAGGGAGACTGGCTATAAACAATGCCTTACCAGCCTGATTCCAGCAGAAGCTTGGCTGGACACAGAGTGGCTAATAAGGTTGTGTGCCATGAGTTGTGCCTGCAGTTTCCCAGCAACTAAACTGCGAGCTTCAGCGACAGAAGTTAAGTTTTCCTATCTTTTGCTCTTCTTTTGTCTCTTTCACGTAGTGTTTGTTTTTGTTCTCCCCCACACCCTCCAGTGTTCATTTGTGCTGAAAAACCACACTTGAATCACAGAAGTTAACTATTCCACTGGGTAGGGGTACCTACTTGTTAGGATCCGCTCCTTTGAAGTATGCATTAACAGTTTCTGTGAATGCTGCCGCTACAGGGAGGGTATCCTGTGCCCCCATCGTCAAAGGACTGGGTCCCCTAGAAGAGCCTGCAACAGAGGAAAAACTTTCACTTGTTATGTGCGTATAAAACATTACAGTTACTCAAAGCCAATTGTATCAGGGGAGGGGGAATAAAGAACCATTTACTGAAAATAAAAAGTCAAGTCTGGCATTTTGCTTTTATTTGTGAGCAGTAAAAGTCCCCTTGGTGTTCAGAATGGGACTGAATATGTTTACAGATGGTCATTTACTCTCTATATAACCAAAATAATTTAAGTTCTTTACTACGAACAGCATGTGAAAGCAGAAAAACACAGGCAGGGACACACATCTGTAGGAACTTTGATGCTTTATGAATAAGGCAGTATTTGCATGACAGTTTGTGCAGTACACTTCTGTGTTCTACAAAAGAGAGTTGGGTGATTTTTTAAACCAAAAAACTCAGTCGCCCCACAATTTACAGTAAAGCATTTGGCACCGTTTTGTTTTGAAGGGATGAGGCCCAAGGCCGCCTTTTCACTTTTGTGCCTGATGGGAAGCACTAACCTATGCATCTATTTCAAGGCAGCACTGGCTCTGCAGTTCCCTTCCCTCTCCCCTCCACCCAAACCTAACTGCAACTGCTGTCTGCAACATTCTCTCCTCTATAGGTAGCAGATAAATGTTGCTCCAAGCAGCGTTCACACAGATTAAATACCTGCATGCCTTTCTGAGATGGAGGTTTGTACAGGCACTGTTTGCCTGCCCCGCTGCAGCCAGGCTCTCATAATAACATGGCCAACAGAGAAGGGGTAACCTAGAGCAACAATGCAGGGGTACAAGCTTCCATAACAATGGGGATTCCTTTCCTTTTGGGTCTTGGAGATCTGTGGGAATATTTCAAAGAAACTCTGGCCCTGATTCAGCAAAACCGTAAGCACATATTTAAGTCCTATTGAAGACATTAAATAGGAATATGCTTTAGTGCTTTGTTGAACTGGGGGCCTTTGACATTCACCTCAGGGAATTTCCAGCCCCTCCCCCACATAGGCACATCTGTAGGAGGATACAAGTTGGCCTGGGTGATTTGTGAACCTTTCAGCATGGCTAAGCCCACTTACAAGCAAGACTAGTGTAAATTATGGTTTCAGATGGAACCCACACGAAGTTCTGAATTCAACCTGGAATCAGACAGAACTTGGCAGTTCAGGTTGAGTTTTGGGTTTAAATTAAATTCAGAGTGAAACTCAGGGATGCAAACCCACAGCAATTAATTCAGGAGAGTCATATAATTAGAAGAAATGAGGATTTAAGTGACTAATGTACCAAGAGATTTGCTCCAATCATGCACCGCATGTTCTGTAATGGAGATTCTATGCAGCTGCCACCAGGCATACTCACATGAACACTAAAATAACTAACCCCTGGGTGTTTGCAGCCATTGATTTTTCCTTTCCTGGCAATGAGCTTGCTTCTAGGTAAGAAATCCTAAATTAGCACCAAAGGGGTAAAAGCTGAATAAAGTCATGTTAGGGGAAAAGAGTAGATGAATTCAGAATTTGCATATAAATCAAAGATGGGCATGTCGGAAATTTACACACTACTTTCCACACTGACAGCTAAAGAAGGTGCCTTGTTTACTGAAAACAACAATAGAAAGGAGTATTTCCAATAACAAGTGCCTTGGGCATCAAATATTGTTTGGCAAAGATCTAGTTTCTCTCTTAATGGAAATTCTAATAGATTAGAATGACATTAATTAGTAGTCATTTACTAATGGCATGACATACTAAAGCTTTGAGACAATAATAATGAATGCCTTATACCTTTCATTCCTTCTCTGGGAATCTGAATGCATGTTCAAACCTTCAATCCGTATTGTGATAGACTATGCAAATCAATAAATTAGGGATGAGAATGGGGTTAGTGGGGGGGGGGGCAGGGAATGTAGCATTGGCTTGATTTTCAAAAGGTACTGAGCCGTCACAGCTCCCATTAGTTTAATTAGAATTGGAGGTGCTCAGGACATCTCTTAAAAGCAAGCTTTGTATTTTTTTTTTTTTAAACTAAAACCAGCCCATTAAGTTCTCTATCCTGCCCTGGCTAAATCTCTCCCAGAAACAAAAAACAATATGGATTATTTCAAAGGTAAGGCTGTGTTTTAGAGATGGGATTTTAAAATATAGACATCAAACTATGCCTACCAAACCTCGGGGCTTTTATTTTGTAGTAGGAAGTTTGTGCACTGCTGGTATTAACATATTTTGCAAATGCAGTTCAGTTTATTTGAGCTTCCAAGGCCTTGATGCAATAAAGATTAGTGGGTTAGGTCATTCATTCACCTGCTGCAAGTGTAAATGCAGTGGCAAATCCCTGGATGTTTTCAATCCACCCATAATTTACTGAGCGAAGATACTGAGGTATAGGGATAAAGTGTCAAATGGGGGCAGCACTAGATTTAAGCATCCTAGTATGGAGCAGGATTCCAGTGCCTGTCTGCCATTGAAATGCCTGTATCATCCATGTGGGACAGTTATCCTTACTGATGCATTTTGACTTAGAGTTCTTGAAGAGAGAAAGGATCAAACCCATGCAGAAGCAGCAGTAGTAAGGGAAATACAGGTCAGAGAGCTGTAGCTTTTAGATCTCCTCCCCATGAAAAGGGCCCAGAGATCTACCTATCAGTGAGAACACAAAACAGGTACAGCAAGGGATCAGCTGGTGGATTCATTACCCACCACCCTGGCTTTTCTGAATCTTAGAAATGGATACACCTCCACAGATTTATTCCAGACTTTGAACTGAAAGGCATATTCATTGTTGAGAAACATCAGAATGTTGTGACTAAAAACCAACCAAACGAAAAAAGTGGGAGAACAAAGCTGCTTCAGAACTGGAGACTGTGGAGTGTTTGTAAGGCTCAATGCACTCGGCTATTCAATGGACTGAGTGAGGATATGGAATTTAGGAGAATGGACTATATGCTGTTCTCATCTGGAGCTTTCTTTCCCCTTGTAGGAACAATTTGAGAGTCTGAGTCTATCCTTCTTGAAGAAAAGGTGTGTGAAAAGTTTTCAAGGATCTATCAACTGCTTTTAAAATATCATTCATTGTCATATCAGGTCCAGACCCTCTATATAAGCAAACACATTTATACCTTCATTGTATCTTTTGATTGTCCTTGGATCTGGATGTGAGCAGGGGTTTCCATCATGACCACATTTCTCTCAAACATTTATGATTGAACCCATTTTTTAAAATATGGGTTTGATCATTATATATTTATATGACACCACTCCCCACAAATTTGGATCTTTATGCAAATCTGACAGTACAACCTGGATCAGAATAGTATAGTAACTGAGATTAGCATTAAAGGAATAATTAAGTAAACTTTGGATGAAACATCAAATATCTAAGTTTAGACAACATATATTCAATAAGAAAATATTAAGACATTTTAGACATTCCCCTCTTTCTCATACCCTGTACCTAAGGCATACCACTAGCTAAGTAACACGCACAAATGACCGTTGCTTATTTTGATTGCTGGAATTTTCCCTTTTAATTTCGAATGTAGCTTAAAAGTGTGTAAAAATTAAGATAGCCAGGCATCTCCTCTTCGACTGGACGTCTGAAGAGGCTCAAGAAAGTGGGTTATTTCAGCAAAGGTCTGAAATAAAAGATGTTCAATAAATTTGCACCAGATCAACTTGTTTCAGTCTATAGGACAAGCAGAATAGACATTTGGATAATTGGCCCACTTTTTGTTAATCACACATACATACACATGCACTGTGCAGAAGGACGCATCGAACACACATCTGAATAAGATTCTTTTAGGATGAGGGCAGAAAACAAGTGCATTCACCATTTAATGCAAAGGTGCTAGAAGCTCCTTAAATGAGTTTGCCCAAAATTCAGAGACCCACCATGTAAACCTGAGTCCACAATTAGGCCTAAGTAAAAATCCCCATTTTTTCCCTTCTGGACAAGCTAATTCATCCCTAAAAGCAAATATATTCACAAGTATTCAACAAAAGATTGGATTTCCGAAGCAGACATCATACTGAACTACAGAGCGGCTTTTTCCAATGCAGTGTGAAGACTGCATGATTGTGTGATAACGTGCTATCTACTAGAATAGCAACCGATGCAGAAAATGATTGCTGTGCAGATTAAACAAGCCCTCTTGCACTCTCACACAAACTTCACTTCTGCACCTTCATTCCAAATTCCATGCTGCCACATTCTACTGATGTGCTACTGAAGTCAACAGATGTACTGTATCTGTCCAGACATCCCTAATACCAGCCCAGCAGGTAACAGGCCTGATGAAATCCCTGCAGCTAGAGCCAGAGAAAAAAAAAGTCTGATCAACAGCAACTAGATCTTTAAAGCTTAAACCCTTCTTGATCATGAGGAAATATTTCCTAGTTTTCAGCATTCTGCAGACCCAAACGCTATTTTGAGCCTGTGACTGCAGAATTCATTTTAAAGGCAAATATTTTATTTCTGCTTAAGTAATTTTGTGGGAGGCATCTCCAGCTTCCCTACACTATCACACACACATCTCCAACTTGGCAACTCTGCACTGAGCAGCATTTTGGAACAGAAGGTTACAGGTGAATGTATGAGACCCCATCCTTATCATAGAGAGTAGCTAGCTCTGGAAAGCAGATGGGCTGACATCATAAGATCCCTTGTACCTGAAGGAAGGAATGTCTACTAACAGCATTTTCCTTTCATAGACAGTACAGGATTTGAAATAAAGAATGAACAATAAAAAGATCTTCTAAAATACCCAGATACCTAGGAAGAGAGAGAACTAGGCATTGCATCAATCCAAATCATCCTAGGCAAGTATCTGTTATGACATTTACAAAGGCAGCAGAGAGAGTTATTTGTGCTCATGTGAAACAATTAGAATAGGGATGAAACAGGTAGAATAATGGGATACTGAAGGGCTGCAATATGATGAAGAGTTTCGCTTACATTTGGCGGAAACCACATCCATGTATTATGATAAATACAGAACTAGGATAGCACTTAATTTCCAAAATCTTAGTTTTCAACCAGTAGAAATTATTTAATATCTCTGCATATCTAATTTTAAATCCCTTATTATTTATTCCAACTTCCAAAGCACAGCTTTTATTGTAAACATGTTCCATAATGTAAAAAATCAAAGTTCTGTTGGAGGAAGAAATGAGACTGGTAAAAAGATTTTTGCATTGATACTACAGCTGAAGAACTGAACTTCTTGGAAGTGAAATTCTGATATCTTTAGAATAGCTTTGGACGTGTATAAAATGATAAAGTAGGATAAAAGCAGATTATCTTTGACTTTAAGTACAAATGATGCTTTGTGAATTTGAGAGTAATGGCTACACATTTCTACGTTTGGATCTTCAGCAGTCCCTAAATATAAAAATGATGTAACACTAGTCTTTGACTGATGTGTGTTGGTGAACTTGGTGCATTCTCTACTAATTTTCAAAACCAGTTCAGCAGGAGTATCCACAATACAATTTTCCCCAGACTTCCCCAGCTAATGTGTCTGAAGTCTGGCTTGAAATGATCATCATCTAAAATCAACAGGGTTTAATTTCCGTGCCCATTCAGTCTTTGTCCTCTTAGCTAAAACTAAGTACAGAAATGCCAGTTAAGATACAGTTCTTGTGATATGGACAACTGCCCACCAGGAACTGGACTGAGACCACCAACTCATTTCACATAGCCCAGTGAACAGCCATCAGTTGGCAACAACTTTCAGTCACAGAGCAAGGTGAATGAATGTTGTAAACAATTATGAATATTCAGTCACATTTTAAAATGAATTTCTTGGATTGTTATCACATCTCCTTTTGTGTTCATCTTCTGTGATTATTTGAGTGGATGAGTTTACCGGCAGGAATGTTCATTGAAACAAAACTCTCAGTGAATTGGGGAGAATATTTGTGGAAAGCAAATAGTGAATTCATTAATATGAATAGTCACTAGGAGTTAACCTCATACAACCAGATAACAGAAATATACCCCGTGATCTTTGTGTCCAATCAAAACTAAACATTTTTAATATTCACAGACACTTGCAGCAAATGAGCTACAGATTTAGAATTCTGTGAATAATTTGAATACAATTCAGACAATTGTAAGCTTTTCACAGACAATTCATAAACAAAAAAGAGGCAAAGTTCATCAAATATCTGATTCACTGAAAATTATTAGCCCTGCTCTATACACTAGTGTCTTGTACTGGACTCAAACTGGTGGCATATTAGTGAAAAGCTACACAGAGCTCATTATTACAGACAGAATCAAACTATAAAATTCAGACCTGGCATGAGGAGACCTTAGAGTTCAGGGGTGTACAGAACCAGGATTTTGGTTTGGTCAGGATGGGGATAGAAGATTAGATTTCAGCTCCACAACATTTCTTTCTTTCTTTCTTCTCGTCCTGCATCCTCAGGAACATAGAGCATCCACCAGTTTATGCCACTTTTCAGTCTTGTGCTAGTCTGTTCAGATTTCTGAGTGCCCTACTGATGGATATGCCTTCTTTCGCTACTGTTTTGCATAATGTTTCTCTATGTTTCCCTCGTTTTCTCTTTCCAGGTGGTGTTTATGTTATCACTTCCTGTGGAAGTTGTATTGGGGGCATCCTTAAAGTGTGTCCAAAATGTGTTTGTTGTCTTCTTACACCATATTTGATGCTTTAGATTGCTTTGCTCTACTTAGAATATCTGATGTTGCAAGATACTCTTTCCAATGGACACTGAAGATCTTCTACAGGTATTTACATTGGAATGAGTTGATCTTCTTATCAATTTCCATGACTCTGCTCCATAAAGGAGGACAGGCCTGATGTTAGTGTTAAAAATTTGTATTTTTGTGTCAGTGCCATCATGCTGCCTTTCCAAATCTTTTCAAGTTTATGAAAGTTGTTCGATGTTTTTATATTTGTCATTTGATTTCTAGCACGGTGTCATCATAATGGGACATCTCACACCCTACATAGGTAAAATGACTTGCTTCTTAGTATTTCTTCAGCCCCTCTAATGGTTACTTTTGCGACACTGATGTTTTACCTTCCCCTTGTTGATGAACAAACCAACTGGTTTTGCTGTACTGCCAAAAGCTGAGTCTTTTCCTCCATTAAGCGATATGTTGAACTAAGCAGGAAAATGTCATCAGCAAAATCAGGGTCATCCAATTGTGCTTTATCATTTGTCCATAAAATCGATCATTTGCCTTCTGCAGCTATTTTCCTCATGACACGGTCAATGTCCGACAAAATTTGTGACATGTCTAGCGTAGGGCCATCTCTTCTTATTACCAACCCCTATGTGCACTCCAGTTCACCTACAAGTTATTCTGAAATATGACCTTCTGGTCAAAACATTATTGTTATCTTTACTGACGACAGTCAACATGCTTTGATCCTTACCTTTATTCTATTAGCAGCCTGCACACTGATATAGCACTTTCTACCTCCACCCACTCTACTGCTTTTATTGTTCCCTTTTTAGAGACCGCTTTGGATAACAAAGGTACAGACAACAAACAGTGAATCAACAAAAACATTTTAATTTTAGGCAATAGTGGCTGCCAGAGGGTTGTAGAGTGTGGATGCTGTTATTTTGTTATAATTTATTTTAATGCAAACACCCAGCAGGGAACAATTCACTTGTTGTTCAAGTTGACACAGGACCCAGGATAAATCGAGAGTACTAATAGAGGAACTCTTACTCTGTTTGAAATCAGAAAATTTAACCCAGGTCCCTCAAAACTGGAGCAGTGACAACAGCAGCAAGTGTGGGTTTGTAAAACCTCATATAAGAATAATAGCCAGGTGGGTGCAAACGTCCCCACCATATTTATACAAATATGACACACATTTGAAAAATATTATCAGGCATCAGAATCAGAAACATCAAAAATATCTTGACAGGAAAAGAGGGACTAAGGCTCTTTAGCCACCAAGAAGCAGAAGCTATTGTGCAATTGTTATCCCTTGAAGCAAAACAATCTGCACTTGGGAAGCAACATCATTAATGGCATAAGGATTTTTTGAGTAATTTATCTGGCCATCTATTTAGTAATTCAATTACTAATCACAAACCATCAGTGATCAACCACACCAAAAATTAAATAGGAGTAAGGTTTTCCACATTTTTAAGACTTCGGCGCTGAGGGTTTACATACATACAATGGAAACTAGTGTGTGTTCATTTGTTAGACAATGGGTTAAGTAGCATGTAGATTCTGCTCATAGGCAACAGATCCTAGAGGCATTAGTAAATTGCAGGAGGAGATTATACAGTCCCATACTATTATTAATGAGAACTGCTTTCCACATAAACTCTGCTATAGGAGTCTCTGACATTTACTTGAGCAGAATGAACAATAGTCAGGATAGTTGGGGAACAATGTACTCAGAGGATGTTCTTCCTAGTATGGTTAGAAGACCCAAGAGTGGCTTTGTCTATCTAAAGGAATTTAAGTGAGTCACACCATGCCATAGGTAAATCCAGGTTGCATAAAGCATGTGTGTGTTTCTTTTATGGACAGGAGGGATATTTTGGTCCTCCTCCACTGATAATCAACCAACTGTTGGCATACCTCAGTTGTTCCAGGTTATATATTCCATTCTGTATACATCTATAAGAGACTACAGAGTGGAGACCTATATAATTACCTTAATAGGTAGATAATGTACATCTTTTCTTTTTCTAAACTTTATTCTCCAGACAAGATGCATTTTCCTTAAAGGTGAAACAAACCCTTTTAGCTGCCAAGTTTTCTCTCCCTGAACTCAGGGACCTCATCAACTGTAGCTGGAGGCACAGAGAATCCTTAAATGGGTCTTGTCACAAGTCATTTATCACAAAATAGTTGGAAACATTTTCCTCGTTTAGGGGCTCAATCCTGCAATCCCTTATGTATATGAATTGTCCCTTCAAAAGAATACTGCTCGTTCCTGTTACTATTTTCAGGATTGGGCCCCCAACAGTGTTTCCAAACATTTGGTTTAAAAATCAGGGGTGGACTGAGCAGGCAAGCCCAGATTTTAAAAAAATGTAGGCATTGCTGTACTCAGTGTTGCAACACCTAACTGATTTAGGAGCCTAAATCACATTTTCAAAAATGGTTTAGGCAGTTAAGAGCTTAAATCCCATTGACTGGATCTGAATTGGGCTAGGGTCTGAAACCAAATCAGAATGAGGAATCAGGTTTGATGGTGCCAAAATCTCATGAGGTGTTTTCCCAAGATTTCAGGCAACCTCATGAGATTTCCACACAGTTTTATGAGTTTATGAGACTTCACTCATCTTGAAGAGTGAAAGTCACATAAAAATCAGCTCCTCTCATATTTCCACAATTATCAGCACAATACTCTTCATGTAACAGTCCCCTTTTGAATTCAGGAACAAGAAAATAAGTTCCATCATATTTTAGATTCAACTTTGAAACAAAATCACAGGATGGGTTTAGGATTCAAGGTTCTTGTTTTGGATTATTTTAAAAATTACTATTTTATATACAAATCTATAAGATTTTTCTGTTAATGATTTGAGATACCTAACAGCTTTTATGTAAGAAGGTTCAAGTTTAATGATGCTCAAACTTATTTTTTAAGCACTAACATCAGTCATGCACTCATGTACTGGGGGCTATGGGGAAGGCCTAGCTAATATATGTACTGTGGCATCCCTTCCAGAGATTTTAATTGCTGCTTCAAGGTCCATATTTTATAAACTTTTCATTTTGCCAGGATGATCTGACAATGAAGATGAAAAACCTCCATTTTTAGGAGTTTATAGCATTACATTCAATTTCTTTTCATAGATTCCAAGGCAAGAAGGGACCACTGTGATCTAATCTAGTACAACAGAGGCCCTAGAACTTCCCAAAAATAGTTCTTAGAATATATCTTTTAGAAAACCATCCAAAATTGATTGAAAAATTGTTGGCGATGGAGAATACTCCATGACACTTGGTAAATTTTTCCAATGGCTAATTACTCTCACTGTTAAAAATTATGACTTATTTCCCGTCCGAATTTGGTTAGATTCAACTTCCAAACATTGGATAGTGTTATATTTTTCTCTGGTAGGTTGAAGAGCCCGTTACCCACGTAGACACTTATAGACAGCAATCAAGTCACTCCTTAACCTTTTCTTTGTTAAACTAAACAGATTGAGCTCCTTGAGTCAATCACTGTAAAGCGTCTTTCTAATCTTGACAGGTTTCAGAGTAGCAGCCGTGTTAGTCTGTATCCGCAAAAAGAACAGGAGGAGTACTTGTGGCACCTTAGAGACTAACAAATTTATTAGAGCATA
>NW_020664561.1:50105795-50244021 GCF_002925995.2 Terrapene triunguis
TATGCTCTAATAAATTTGTTAGTCTCTAAGGTGCCACAAGTACTCCTGTTCTTTTTTCTAATCTTGTAATCATTCCCATGGCTCTGAACCCCCTCCAATTTATCAACATCCTGTTTGAATTGTGGGCACCAGAACTGGACACAGTATTCCAACAGGAGTCACATGAGTGCCAATGCAGAGGTAAAATAATCTCTCTGCCCCAACTTGAGATTCCCCTGTTTATACATCCCAGGATCACATTAGATCTTTTGGACATAGCATCACATTGGGAGCTTATGTTCAGCTGATTATCCAGCATGACCCCCAAATCTTTTTCAGTCACTGCTTCTGAGGATGGAGTCCCCCATCCTGTAAGCATGGCCTACGTTCTTTTTTCCTAGATGTATACATTTCGCTATATTAAAACACATATTGTTTGCTCGCGCCCAGCTTACTTAAGCAATCCAGACGACAGATCGCTCTGAATCAGTAACTTGTCCTCTTCATTATTTACCACTCCACCAATTTTTTGTCATCTGCAAACTTTATCAGTGATGATTTTATGTTTTCTTCCAGTTCATTGATAAGAATGTTAAATAGCATAGGGCTAAGAATCAATCCCTGTGGGCCCCCCAGTGGAAACACCCGCTTAATGATGATTCTCCATTTACAGTTACATTTTGAGACCTATCAGTTAGGTAGTTTTTAATCCATTTAATGTGTGTCATGTTAATTTTATTTATTCTATTTTTAAAATAAAAATGTTGCATGGTACCAAGTCAAATGCCTTCCAGTATATTATGTCAACAATACAGTATTTAAGCTTTATCAACCAAACTTGGAATCTCATCAAAAAAAGATATCCAGATAAGTTTGACAGGATTTATTTTCCATAAACTCATGTTGATTTGCATTCATTACATTACCCTCCCTTAAATCCTTATTAACTGAGTCCTGTTTCAGACGCTCCATTATCTTGCCCGGAATGAATGTTGGACTGACTTGATTATCTGGGTCATCCTGTTTGCCCTTTTAAAAAGTTGATATTAGCTTTCTTACAGTCTTTTGGAACATCACCAGTGCTCCAAGACTTATTGAAAATCAACATTAAGGTCCAGCCAGCTCCTCTAAAATTCTTGGATGCAAGTTATCTGGACCTGGTGATTTAAAAAAATGTCTACCTTTAGTAGCTTATGTTTAATATCCTCCAGAGAGACTAGTGGAATGGAAAGAGTGCTGTCATCACCATATGATAATGTAGGAGCAGGATTTTATAATTGTACTACGAGAATTAATGTATGATTTGATTTCATCCTGCCAGCCACCCTTTTTGAATAACAGAAAGGAATGACAGACCAGAACAATCCTTATGACTGATTATGGTCACCCTTTTGTTTTAGGATAAGTTATAATGTCTACTATGGTTTCCTATATGTATTACAAATTAGGCACTCTTGTTAAATATACATTTCTTTGTTTTAAGGTTTTAGTAAGTAAGAGACAGGATCTTGTATTGTATCTATGTTAAGGAGATTAGAGGAATGTTAAGGGCCTGAAGCCCCAATGTGAATTGTTTTAGTTATAAGATTTAGCAAGGCTTGATTTACAATGTATTCTGCTGAATATAAAATACTGCTGTCTGTATACCTTTGAAGGTTTCTGTAAGAGATTGTTTGTGTGAATGAGGAATGCATGCATCAGGAAAAGATAAGGTGTGAAAGCCATCACAAATGTCCAGATGGTCAAGAAAAAGTGAGAGACTTGAAAAAACCAGGAGACAATCAGAAAACATCCATTGTATCCGATGCTAAACATTCTTGACGACCTCAGAGGTGAGGCAGGCACCCCCGAAGGCGAGACAACAAATAGAAGATAACGATGGGAAGCCCAACAATAACCATCAAATGATAACAGCAGAAAACCCGAAGATTAACACCACTTAAGGACTGATGATTACAGGATGACACTGCAAAATGCATGGACTCAAATGGGAATTTACAACTATAAAGCTGGGGTGTTTTGCCATGGAACTCTGGGTTCAGTCCTGCAAAGCCTCGGAGCATCGGACTGCGACCGACAGAGCCCAGCTCCACACTCGTGCTCAATCTAACTGGCCATTAGATTGACTTGGAGCTACAACAAACTGGTAACTATAAACATCAACTGGCAGGAGTGTGTGTGTGTGTGTGTGTGTGTGTGTGTGTGTGACTAAAAAGCATATGCTAACTGTTGTATTTTCAATAAATGCGGCGTATTTGCCTTCTCCTCTATAAAAGATCCTGTGTGCTTTGTATAGCATAACAATGAGACTATATTATCTGTTTTTTCCCAGATACAGAACAGAAACATTTATTGTACACTTCTGCCCTTTCTGCATTATTATTGATAGTTCTACCATTTTCATCTAGTAATGGACCAACAACATTGTCAGGATTATTTTTGTTTTTAATATATTTAAAAATCTTCTTATTGTCCTTAACTGCTGGCTATAGATTTCTCTTTTGTCCCTTGGCTTTCCTTATCAATTCATTGAGAAGCAGCATAGCAATTGAACCTATGCATATTACATTAAATGACTTAGATAGGGTAGATTATAGTCATTGCACAGAGAATATCAAGTGAAATACCATAATGAGAGATTGCCTTATTTTGGACCAGCATTTGGGTCATTGACATTTATTAAACTAGGCAAATTTTAAAAAATTAATGGATTAAGAAACAGTATAAATCTAATCTATATAGCAGCAAATGTAGCCTGTGAATTTTGCAAGTTCAGTGCCTCCTTTAATTTTCTTAATATGATTTAACCATTTAATTTTATCAAACACCCATCTATTGTACTAAATAACAGTGTACTTTTTCATTTTATTGCTATAAATTCAAGGAGGACAAAAAGTACCTGTTTTTAAATGCATGCTGCACCTTCCCCAATTAAAAACCTCCATTGTGAATGATGAATAACAGCTATTTTTTAAAAACAATCTAGTCTATTTTTTTCCCTTTAACATAGAGGTATCCAACATCTTTGTTAATTTTTAGATTTTTTTTAATATACTTTTTTTTGCACTGATGATGATCCAAACATTCATTTGGTCACGTCTGTATCAGAACTGCATTTTTATTTATTGCCTTTTGTGGCTGAATTGCTTCAGCTTACTGCCCAAATTATAAAACTCTGCCCATGTTACCATGCTACATTTTCAGTAATCTATGGAATACATGGTAATTTACAAAGGAAAATTAGTGATGTAAATCATATTAAGCACCATCAGTTTGGTAGATCAATTTCCAATCTCTTGAAACAACTTGCCAGGTTATCCAAACGCTTTTTTAAAAATCCTGAACTTGAGTGTAACTCTAGAATTTAATGCATCTCTAACCATCCCTTGGGGACGCGGAGGAAATGATGCATCTGGGTTTTTAGGCCAGGTTAAACTAGGTTTTGTATTAGAAAAAGCCAAATCTGGTGTTTTGCCAATTGTCTTATCCAACCGATGCAATCCATTTTAACATTCCTCCTCTTTTCCTGTTTTGATGCCATACTTCATATGTGGAAGTGATACAAAATTATTTAAATATACCGCTTCCTAGAATGAAACCATGTTAGACTGATGACAGTATGGCAGGCACCACAAAACAAGCACTTACCATGCAATGGTATTTGATTTTATCACAGTATCGATGATAGATGCTATACATATTAGCATAAAATGCTGCCAGTAGTAAATGTTGCTTTAAAAAAATGTTGGTGTATATCTGCAATTTAGCATGCCAGTTTCATAACAAACCTGTATTACAAACTTTCTGTAGCACTCAGGGAGAAGTAAGCATTGAAAAACTACAGCTGGTCTAACTAGCTTGGATAATAAATAATAAAACTTTGCACTTACACAACCTGGCACCTTTCATCTAAGCATCTGTTGTGATAATTGGACCAACAAATTTACCTAATTGTGAGCTCAACTGTAAAAAATGAGCACCAGTTTATAAAGTATAACAACACAATTCGATGGATAAAGGAACACAGAAAGACTGAATTAGTCCAACCAAAATGGCCTACTGATGTAACTCAAGGACTGTATTAAGATCATGGTAAACAAGGAAAGTGTGGGACTGGAAATTAATGAACCAAAACTGGTGTGTTAGAAATCAGGCATAATTGGTGGACAAACTAACAAGGGGACAGACTATTACACCCATCACTACCTTTTGGGGTTCTTTAAAAAAAAAAAAAAAAAAAAAAAGAGAAAAAAAAAGAGGAAAAAAAAAAAAAAAAAAAAAAAAAATTAGAGGGTTATAAAAAAAAAAAAAAAAAAAAAAGAGAGAGTTGGAGGGGGGAAAATACGGATGGACAGAGGCTATCATGATACTGGTAGACTGAAAGAAGGGGAAGGAGTGAGCTTCACCCCCAACATCTCCTGAGACCCTGGACCTTCTTCATCCTAATCCTGAGAGAGGTCTTGACCAGACCAGGCCGGAGTGGGAACCAGATGGCACTGCTGCCTTCACCAGCTCAATCCCAAACACTATCTGGATGTGAGACTTTGTCTCTTCCTTCCCTAGTTCTTATCTCTCTTGTTTTCTTCTGTCTAACAAGAGTAGAGATTAGCTGGCCCAAACTGTTTTTGTTTGTTTGGGTTTTTCTGGGGGGGACATTGCTGTAAGCCTGTGAACAGGAAAGGCAGCTAAAAGCAATGTCTTGAATAGCCCGATACCAGCACAAGTTTGCCAGGTCTCAGACTGGCTGATCAGACTGTGCACGGTCTGGGTTTTTCCAGACGCAAGGCTGCAAATGAGATTGAACACCAGAGACAGAAGCTGCATTTTCTATCTTTGTTGTTCTTTTCTTTCCCCTTTTCGATGTTTTGTCTTATTTAGTCTTCTAGGAAACAGGACTGGACTTTCACAACAGCAACAGCACATCTCCAGCCCAGCTCAACTAACTTTTCTCTTTTCCCCAAAAGGACCATCTTTACTGTCATCTGAGAGACTGTCAGACCAGGTTTCCCCCTCCCCTTCTAAACATTCTCTCCAGCTAAAGGAACAAGGGATGCTGTTAAAATAAAAGTCTGATTTAATACTTTACATTTCAAATGCTTTAACTCTTTTTCCTTCTTTTCTGTATTTTTAATAAAGGGTCACAAATATTTTAGTGGTGTGTTTCCCATGGAACTAAGCAGGCTAAAGTCCCTATATACCAAACCCCGAAACTTGTTTAACACCCTTTACTGTTGGACAGTGACAGGGTCATATTAACACCTTTGACTTTTGGGGCCCATATATTCAATTTAAATTGATATAACAGATCTCCAAGCACTTTACAAACATTAATGAGTTAACTACCTCACAGAAGTGTTCTGAGAGTTAACTATTGTTATTTCCCTTTCTACGATAAGGAAACTGATGCTCAGATGACTAGGGCAAGGTCACACAAGAAATCCATGACATAGGGAGAAACAGAACCAAGATGTCCCAACACCAATTCCTGAGCCTTAATCAGAAGGCCATATTCCTAATTTAGTCGACACCCATCCAATGAGTATACCAGCACCATACAAGTTCCAAAGAAATCATACATGTTTCTCCCTCCCTCTCTCTGTTCCCCTAGTCTTGTCTACACTAGCAAAAAGAAGCACTCAAACCTTCAACAACTGTAACTTTGGTAGCAACATTGTAAGTGGTAGAGAAAATAGGTTTTCATGACACATAGGCAAGACTGACTGAGCTGCACCACTGTTTGCAATTGCTGGAATACTGGAATATATAATTTTGAATAAATCCTGTCCCCAAACAGGATAGTTCAATATAGTCAACTTTGAACAAACATGGAGATGGCATAACATCAGAACAAAATCATGCAGAACCCTTTCATATAGCACCTGATTCCCAAATCTTCAGCAGCTGACTTCATCTTTAGCAAGAAATCCATTTTTCTGGTGTATCATTCACTGAGTTAATAGTGCTAACAAATTCCAAATGCTATAGATCTCCTTTTATACCATTATAGAACAACTCATAGGTCAAATCCAAAAATAAATCTGGAATCCAAAACTTAGGGATAGATAAAGGAATATTGCAACATTAGAGCTGTAATGTGTGGAAGTGCAATTGCTTTATTCAATTGTATTAATTTCAAACTACCTATATTATTGTCTCACCACTTTTCCAGCAGGTACTCATCAAGATATACAAAAAGGTCCAGATTACCCAGTGGGGATCTGCATGTAGAATGGGGGTGGGGTGAACAAGGGTGGGTCAGCTGTCGCTGAGACATTGCCACCCTACTAGTTTGAGAGGGAGTGAATCAAGGACTGGGGGATGGGTATACCATGTGTACATGGTTTTCCTATTGACAACCAGCAGAGAACCTCTGGAAAAATACAATACTGCCTAAGGTAGTACCATCATATCTACAAAGCCCCTCCATCCATCCACCAACACCCTTTCTTTAAGGAAGAGGATTGCTGATAGGAAAATGAGTAAGAGTCCAGGAGACAGAGCAGAATCATAGGGCCTACATGCTGAAGGCCTTCTGAGGATATCTGGGGAACCAAAGCACATGTCTGTCTCACACAGATTGAGCAAGCCAACTCTGTTTAACGTCAGTGGACCCAATACCTCACTTGCTTTCACAAGCCACAATGAGTATAGGTCCACCTCACAGGCCACAGACTATGGTTCCCCTCCGCCCATTCAGAACCAAGGTGAGGAAATCTGCCAAAGCACTCCACAGAAGAAATCCCAATTGTCTCTTCCAGACATGAGTCCCCCCGAAATCCAGCTCTATGACCGGGCCACATCTAGTTTTGTCGATGAAAAGAGGGCAAGTTCTCTCAGTAAACATGATCTGACTATTCTGAACAGAGGCAGCTGATATTTAGCAAACTGTTAACTGGTCAGAACAGCTACCTGAATAACAATGGTTGCGTGTGTATAGGATTGGTAGCAGTGCTTAACTTTTGATCCAATAGAACTCTGCCATGCTCTTCAAAATGTGAATCTTCAAGCCTGCATGTTCTCTGTCTCTATGATGGCCGATCTATTATCTCCAGATGAAATGGCCCAAGATACTTGGCTGAGTCATGTATTTTATTCTAATCTGGGGATTACTGAGCCAATTTGATGAATGTTAGAAACAATTAACTTTTGAAGGAATATGTAATTCTCTTGCATCTGCAGACATGTCTATCCAAAGGGGGAGCTATGTACAGGATTTTCTTCTTCCCTCTCTAACGTAGGAAAAAGGAACTGCATCACTGTAGTACACCTAGCCTGGTATCCTGTCTCCAACAACAGCCAATACCAAATGCTTTGAAAGAAGATGCCAGATACTCCCGTTATGAACAATTATGAAATAACCTGCCCGTAGGGAAATTTCTTCCTAAACCCTGTCAGTTAGTGGTGGTTTTAACACTCTGGCTTTAGATTTGTGTAAATGCAGGTTTAAATGCATAACCTTTCCATTTCACTGGCTATCCCCTTGCTTTTGTACTATTGGGGGAAAAAACAGATTATGTGGTCTCCATAAACCAATTAGGAGATTACATTGATCCACATATGTAGTGTTTTGTGACAGCAATAATATTCTTTGTTTTTACAATTTTATGTTTTTCTTTCAATGAATTTTTACAAGTTAAAGTACGATGGAATATTATAAGAAAGCACACAAAAATCAGATTATAAAAATTGTTGTAATACTGAAGATCAAGAATGAGAGTGGGGGGAAATGAACTAATAGGGATTAAATAAATAATGACAATGGTAGAATATACACCTTAGAATCAGTCTTCATATAAGAGAAGAGAGTAACTGTTTTATCATAGAAACCAACCAGGAAAGTTCCATCAGGCTATTGTGTCCATTCCCTTTCCCGG
The DNA here is from genome assembly GCF_002925995.2 of Terrapene triunguis. NCBI lineage: Eukaryota > Metazoa > Chordata > Testudines > Emydidae > Terrapene > Terrapene triunguis. Next base: position 50,113,649 of record NW_020664561.1, read on the forward strand.
TACAGAACTGTTGCCTAGAGTAAGAATGTCACTAAACATCAAGACTAAGAGATCAAAATTATCAAAAACCTTTTTCTGTACCATTTAGGGATGATCCGCTACAAATATTTAATAATCAGTCTGCCCGAATTTTTACCAGTGGTCTAGTGATTGTGTACTGCACTAGATCTTAGCCAAGAGAGTAACCCCGGCCCACCTTCTTGAATACTCTCTGTTCCAAGACACCCACCTTGTTTCAGAACCAGTTCGGCATTATATTGGCAACAACTTCATTAAATGAAGCCTTACAAAAATATCTGGTAGGAGATGAAATGTGGGCACTTTACCTCAGTTGAGCCACGTCAGATTATTCAAGATATTAGCAGCTCAAAGGAAATTCTTGGCAGCTATAACTTTAATCATAGAAGATGCTGAAAGCCAGCTGATGTGTGCAACAATCTAAATGCTGAGTGATGAAAGCAGATTCTAGGATTGTTCACCCATAGTAGAGTTACTACAGAAGAAACCTGAAATAGTCCATACAGAAGCCAAAGAGTTTTCTGTTTGGGGAACTTTTACTAGAGGGAAAAGAAAGAGAATGCTTTTTGGCTCTGATTCAGAGGAATCAGTTATCTACAAACAAAAAAAGTAGTAAGTCCCCCAAAACACCTGGCTCCTTGATGGTGAAAAGATCTGTTCAAGAATTAATGCATCCAAAGAAGCAGCGGGAAAAAGAGCTTCAGTGAACATAAGCACAATCATAGAAGACTTCAGATAGCAAGACGGTGATGAGACTCCTATGATTTGCCTCCTCATTATCCTTTTTTTTGAGGATTCTAATTTAAGAAACAAGACTTGGCACATCTTCACTCTGGGTGTCTTCTAATCCAAACACTTGGAAACAACTATAGAATAAGATGCCAGATCTCACAGACCCACTGATACGACAACCATTGGGATAAAGTCAATGACCAGAAGGAAAGAAATAATTCCATCACGGATTTTGTAAACCTGAAGGGAGTTTAACCTTGGCAGCTTCCAATTGATGTTCAGATGAAAAGATTGTAAGAATGATACTCCTAGTTTTAGTTAAAATCAAATTGACTTACTGAGGTTATAGAAGCACTGTCCATTGTTTGCCTACCACCCTTTGCCTACCTTAGAGCTCCTGAACTGGACTCAGTCCGGGCTAGAATATGTCCACCTCTAAAATGCTGAGAGAGGACTATGACTCCTCCCAAACACTGTGTATAAGTACTATATAAATTGTATTTTAAAACCCTGGAAATGTTGAGAAGCTTGCCATAAGTTAGGAATCGGATTTTATCCCTCCGTGCCCATCTCCCTGACCGACATTCTAGCTCAAGAACTAATGTTAAAATATAATCTATATACTTCCCTAAACACCACAACATAAGCTTCACATCTCTGCAGCATCATTTAAAAGCACTAAGACTGCCCTCATCAAGTAGGCAAATAGACCATAAGACTTGTAGTACAGGTTTTACAATAAGGCTTATTGTAAAACAGGCATGATGTGTAAGCAGTAGCTGATTTTCCAATGTTAATAACTCAGCCAAAACTTTTTAAATATCAAAAAGCAGAGGAACTGGATGGCTCAGAGGATTACTCACTCCTGTTCTATTCAAATGAGCCATAGATACACCAGCTGGTTAAGTTGCTAGTGTCCTACGGTTACCACCATTTGATGGCTAATCTGCTGCCTATGGGAAAATTGATGGTCTCAGTCCAATCTCTATTAGACAGGTGCCCAATTCACTAAGCCACCATCACATTTGTCACCACATATAGTCATCTCTAATGGCAGACTAAATGCTGAATGGGCATAGAGACTCAATTACTGTTTCACTTTTTAAAGTTAGTCCCCCCCCAGATCAAGCTTGAGGTCCTTAGTGGGGAGGGGCAGCTTGCACTCCTTTTGTCCATGGTGCCTATTCTCTTTATACACAGACGACTTCAGTCTCCGGTGCTGTCAACCTGGTAATTCTTATTAGCAATAAACTCACGTAAACCACCCAGACCAGTCAAGTGGACTTTTTTTCTTTTGCACACACTTAAAACTTAAAGGCCAAACAGATTGTGTTTTAATTTGTTCCCAGGATAGATGATTGCATTTTTAGCCTCAAGTGAGTTTTTAAAATTGACTTAAATAAATCTCTGAAAACCAAAATTTATAAGGGACAGATTTTACAGACTCAACTATAATACAAGAGTTGGTAAAGGTTACTTGTAATTCAAAGTGAACAGACTAATTGGACAGCTCTCTAATTCAGAAGGATAACTCAATTTTATAGACTGACTGAAAATTAATTAATTAGATACAATGCTGGGATTATGCAGATGCTGATGAATTTTGTACAGCAGCTGTAGGGCACATTTCCTGATTTCCTACTTTTACAAAATGACGAGTAGTACCCTCAAGATAATCATATAGATGTTATTTTCACATTACTCTCCAATATACCTTAAGTATGTCACAGGTTTTCTAGGAAGTTTAAAACGGGCAGTGTGCGAATACTAGTTAAATCACCCAGAAGAGGGTAAAGGCCAATAGAAAATAAAAGAGTAATTTAGGTTTCAGTCATCACATTGTGTAGCGATACATTTAGTGTACCAAGTGGTTTGCAGAAGAGTGTAAAAAGAAGCCCTTGTTGACAGAGTCAAGTTCCTTGGCAATAGAAGTGATTTTGTTCTGTAGAATATATTCATGATTTACACAAGAATAGTCTCTTTTTGTCCTTTAAAAAAAGTAATTGAAGGGAGACAAATGTACAAATCAAATTTAAATGATCCTTGTTGAACTTGTGATATGATGTCATCTAAGTAGCCATAGCATTTTCATACAAAAAGTTAGAAGGGAACTTTTGAAGGAAACCGTAGGACTTAAATAGTAAGAGCAAAGGGGAGTAAGTTACAAGCTGGTATGCTATGTACTACTTACCTTCAAAAGTCAAATAAAACTTTCCTCTGTCAAACCAAACGAGGGAAGGCTGTTCATTCTCTGTATGGCCAGGAGTTGAAGCGGGATGGGAAAGGTTAAGGAGAGGGAGAGAGAAGGACACAGTGTGAGTCACAGAGCAGGTAACTTATCTCACTATGGGGGAGGGAAGAGGCACTGCAAGCCGTTAACGTGCAAGGAAAAGGGGGATGGTGTTTAAAACTCTGTTTTTTGGTTTAGAAAACAGAAAGCAAAAAGCAAGCTATGGAAGACTAGATGGAGGGGTGTTTTTGCCAGCTTGATAGTAGTTGCCTATGCGTGGAGTAGAAGAGGCTTCCTGTTCATGCAGGCTGGGTTAGTATATTTAACTGCACTTGTTTTGACAAACTTGGTCACTTGCATTATCCTCTTCATCTCCAGTGGTGTCTCTATGGTGCTTAAATAGGATTAGCAAACTGTATTGGGCAGGATGCTGTACTTTGCATTGTCTGTTGGTGTTAAAAATATGTTTTCGTAAAATGTATGTATTTTTTTAAATTGTATTTTAGGCCATAAAATTCCAGGTCGAGCACCTGGAATAGAAAGTTCTAATTGAATTTTTTCCCCTTCCCACCAGAATTACCAGTTTACCTGACTCACACCACCTTGAAAGTACCGGAGAACAAACATTATAGATATTATGTATTGTTGAAATAATTAAAAAATGTATTTTTGAGCAGTTAAATTTATTCCTTCAACTTAAATTCACAAAACAGTAGCATATCACCTCTCTCAATCTTTTTGGTCTCTGAGAAACTGTCATGCAATGTGCTGCTATTTTTTGTGGCCCGAGTTCCATTTTTAAACATATGTATGTCATATGCACTGGACATTCATGGTGGTTGAGGAGAAAGCATGTCCGTAAGTTTTATAGGCATTCTTATGAGACAATGGCTTGGAGTTTTAATCCAGATTTCTTGAAACCACTCTGTTAATACAGTACCTGCAGGCGTTTCACAGCGCCTTTCAAACGTGGGCAGTTTGTCAATAAAAGCATCATCTTCTGATACCATGAGCAAAAGAAACGTAAAAGACAAAAGAATGAAAACACAAATCCCAAATGAAATCAAGCAGTGCACTATATCAACAAAACACAAGAACTTAAATGATAAAAATAATGTAAAGGTCAGTGAAATAAAAACGATGGAGTCTTTTTCTTTCTACAATGTGTTATTCAAACTGCACAAGCAACAACAAAGAAAGAAAACCAAATCACAAGAAGAGACAAATAAATAAAATCATTCTGTTCAATATTCTTTTGGATAAGGTCTATCAAATGGTATAATCTTTGCAACTCTGAAACAAATCTCTAACAGCATAGTGGAGATAGTTAAAAGCTCTGTTCATTACTATATTTGGACTTGCACAGATACGTATTTCAAGTGTACGGACAAATGGACAGGGAATATCTTTTTTATGGCTATATGAGTCTAAAGAGAAGCCAGTACATCTGTGCCTCAACACAATGCAAGTCCAATACTCTTAAAAATTTTCCAAAAAAAAAAAAAAAGACAAGACCACTTATTGTGCCACAAGGTAAACCTGTGGGGTTGTCAAATGTAAGTACAGAGATCCCCTTCTAAGAGGCTAGTTCAGGAGTGGCCAGATGTAGCTTTGACTATGAGTCACTGCTAATGTAGGCTCTGAGCTATGAATGTTCCACAACTACTGCTCTTTTCTCTTGATGACACATAGCTGCCTTAAGCCAACCACTGTTTGCTTGCCTCTCTGCTGCAGCTTATAAGGAAGTACTACTTCACACAATACACAGTCAATCTGTGGAACTCATTGCCAGGGGAAGTTGTGAAGGCCAAAAGTAAAACTGGGCTAAAAAACAACAATAATTAGATAAGTTCATGGAGGATAGGTCCATCAATGGCTATTAGCCAAGATGGTTAGGGATGCAAGCTTATGCTCTGGACATCCCTAAACCTCTGACTGCCACAAGCTGGGACTGGACGATCACTTGATAGTTGCTCTGCTCATTCCCTCTGAAGCATCCGACAGTGTCCACTATCGGAAGACAGGATCCTGGCCTAGATGGACCATTCATATGACCCAGTATGGCCATTCTTATGTTCTTATTCAACACTCTTTTGGCAGCAAAAACACACAACTTTATTTGCTTTAGCATAGTTGCTACCCACTGCCTCTGTCCCTATTAATTTGTAGCAAAAAAAAAATCAACATTCGGTCAAAATGGAAGCAGTCAATGGCATATTCAGCTGCCATAGAGAGTGTCACACATTAACCTTTCTATTACACTGGGGAATCCTGGGGTGGGTTGCAGTTGTTTTCTGAGTGGCACTTGAATCACCTTTATATAAAATGACAACACACTAATCCATGAAAGGTTTAGCCATGCTTCTGAACTGCTGATACCTCTCAAGAAACCTCCTACCTCTGCCTTCTCTGCTAACATCTGTGCACACTTCCAGGTAACATGACAAGGATACATTTTGATTTTAAATGAACAGAATCTCAAATCACCCCTCAGAACCACTCTGCTTCTGGGAGAAAGCAATAAGCACTCCCACGTGGCTTGTGACACGGGACAAATGAAGAAGGACTTCAGCAAAACAAAGATATATTTGAGGAATGCTCCCACACTCCAGCACTACTCAGGAAGAGGGTTCATATGGACACAGAGGAACTAGAACGTGAAATGGAGTGCATGGCTGTCCTGTCAACGACTACAATAAATACACTTGTTTACTAAAAAGATGAAGGGAGAAGACATTCATTCTTGATGCTAAAGAAAAGCCTGTGTGTGGCTAGTGCATTGAAGAATTTATTCAGTAACAACTCATCTGTGTTAAAATAGGAACCCTGTAATGATGCCATGGTATGTAGAGATATACTGTGACTGGCTGAGTGAGCCCCTGATGAAGGAATTAGACTTGCCCTTTCTAGTACGTATACTCCCTCATGCAAAAATATTACTTCTTTCAAATTAGAGATCCAACATACACAGGGGCCATTAGAAAAAATGGGAGGGACAGGGGAGGGAAGAGTCCTGACAGAACTGTTCCTTCTGCACTTGCTTTACCAAAAAGGAAGCAGCTTCCCTGCACCGTTACCTCTTCAAAAGTGTTGAAATCCTACAGGACTGAGTGGAATTTTGTGGGGCAATCTAGGAGCCACAATTTTCAATTTGCTCCAGGTGAAGTGTCAGTGCCTAGGGTCACTTAGGCAGCTTTTAGAAGGGTGCATCTTCAAAGCAATTTAAATATTGTTTATTGGAAGCATTGCCTACATCTACTAAAACTGAAAAAACCCAACACTTCAAAAGCTTAAGCAGCAGCCATGGGGATTAATTTCCTGAAGGAACAAATCCAAGATGGCACCCAACAGAACATTCCATAGATCTTGTGATATGCAGTTGTGCAGGCTCTCTTATTTTTATGGTAATTGTACTGTGTGCTCCTAGTGCACAAGAAAAAATTAATTTATTATCTTGATGTGGAAACTATCTCAGTATAATTAGGAAGATCAGATTCTAAACCCCTTATTCAGACAAAAGCTACTTATTTCTTGTGAGATTAACAACCTGATTTTTAAACAAAAGAAGTTTAGATAGTTCAGTGATGGTTATAATAAGCATCTCATTTTTGGATGCTGCTCTGATCAAACCTCTGAACCTTTTGCAGTTCACCTATCACTCAGAGTAATTAACTCATACCAAAGTTATACCCCAATAACCTTGATTCTGATGCTCAAAGCTGTAACCTTCACCTCAACTAGTATTGCTTTCATCCCCGAAAAGTACACTCCAACAATGAAAAGGGTAATTAAATACCAGTAGCTGCTTTTTTGTGCTAGAACCTTAAAGGAAGTATTTTTGCAACATTGTCCTGTGTTCTCCTCCTGGTACATTCAATACCGACTGAAGGAATGGAATGAAAATCATATATGAGAGAAGAAGAGATTTTCCTTCCACTGACAAAGTATATATGTCCAGGAAATTAAATAGGTAGAACGGAATTCAACATGATTACTGAGGGGAAGCATTTTTATTTTTCTTACATTGGAAAAGATTGTTCAATCTAGTGAGAACATGAATGCTGAAGTGTTTGCAAAACATGGCATATTTATCTCAACAGTTTGACCTGCCCGGAGACTCATCTAAATTTCATTCAAACTTTTCATAGCATATCTGAAACACAAATCAGCTTGCTCTTTATTTACCCTTGCTTTCTTTATGCGATCTGCTATTCTATTTTAAAAGTGTGCTCACTGATAAGGATCCAAATATTAAATGAAAACCTATGTTAATGAATACCAATTTCAGAGATGCTATATGAGAATTACAAATCACACATTTTTTGCCATTTAGTCCTCATGACATTTAGTACATACAGAGCATGGATCCTTGCTCTGTGCATTAGAGGAAAATACATCCTAATTTGGATTTAATAAATTATACGCTGACTGATTGAAATACATTTATTTCAGGGACATGCTACTGCTGTAATGGCGACCACCAGGAAGTGGGAACAGAGGATACAAACGTAAAGAAGGCTAGTGGAAAGTGAAAAAAATGGTAGAATGGAGACATAATAAATCAAAGCTACAGCAAACAATAAATAAAGAAATGAAAATGCCCTTGGGTTTTAGCCAGAGACAAATGCAAACTGCAAACATTCAGATCCAGACTTTCTCCATGTTTGAGAAGAAAGGTTGAATCTAGGGTTCAGCTCAAACCACCTCCATTTTCAAACAAACAAAAACAATTTCTAAAATCCTCTCTTTGTATTGGGAATAAAGCCTAGGAACAAAGCCTGTTGTTAATACTATACTTCAAGGCTCTCCAAAAGTAACGCCATTCAATAGCAAAGTGGGGACAACACACACACTTGAGTTAATTCATTTTGATTTTCAGATGTCCTGGGTTTGAACATTCAACAATAGCAAATTGGCTTCCATGGGGAAAGAGCTACACTGTTTATTTCAGACTAACCAGGAAAAACAATTTCAGTGGCAGTGCAAGTCCCGTTTCCCCATGAAGCAAATCCCATATAGTAACGGAACTGAAAATGGTCCTGAAAGAAAATGGAGAATGTAAGCAGCAAGCAATAGGAGAACTGGCAAGACATAGTTCAGTCAGATGGTGGCGATGACAGTGGGACAGAGATAAGGGGCAAAAACAATGGAAAATGAGGAGAACACCTGGAACAGAGGAGGGATTGAAGATCTACAGAAGCGAGAGAGGGGTGTCCTGATGAAGACAGAGGGAATATGAGAGAGAGAGAGAGAGAGGAGAAAAAATTGACCTGGGTCTGCAACAGATAAGAGTCCATATGAGGAAATGGAGAAAAAACCTCGTAAATGAGAAAGACGCAGAGACAGAGAGAATAAAAGAGTTTCTTGTACCAAGAAAGAGGAGGGAGGAGCCCCAGAGGGAGAAAGCCATGACTCAAAAGCATCCAAAGCTAGGAGCTTGTCAGCCTTACAGTATTTTTTGTATTTATTTTTTCACACTACAGAAAGTGTTACCTAATCTACTTAGCAAGTGAATCACGTTTTTAAAAGAGTGTTTTAGTTTCCTCTAGAAGGAAACTGCACCATTTTTTCCAAGTTCTAAGATGTATCAGAAACCCCAGTTGTTTTGAAAAGTTCTAAAGCTTTTGCAAGACCCCAAGGTTTTGCTATCTACCACTTTAAAGGCAACTATCAGATTGAAAACTCGACATGGTTTAGGAGTAATGGTTTCCAGGATGCCATCATCCAATTTCAAATCTTGGCTCCCCCAACCCGCCTCCTGCCAAAAAAGAAAAGAAAAATGTTCCCATTCTTCTTTTGACTAAGTTTACAGATATCAATTAAAACTAACACCATACCTCATTGGGGATATCTTTTACTTTTACCAAATACCCATACTCTTAACACACTTTTATATCCAACAGAATAAGAAACCTCCTGTATAGGCTGGGTAATAGTTTATAGTTTATATATAGTTCATATTTCTTTCACTTAAAACTGATTTAAAAGAACATGAACATGAAAGCAAAAATTTAGAAAATGATACAACAAAGTAGAGGGTTTCAGAAACTCAATTTTTTAAAAAAGCCATTCAACTCTAAAAAAGATTACAAAAGAAACCTGTTGTTTTTACCAACTGTGGGAGTAGTGGCTGCACTCAAGGAATTGGTGGATGATATGGAAGAAGTACTTTCAGCACGGGCTAAAGGTGCTACCGGAGGAGGACTGGATGAGTGAATAGGAGGGCTAAAAGGCCTGGACTGTAGAAAAACACAAAATAACGCAAGATTAAAAATATACATACTGTAACATTTACACCAAATATAAACAGATGCCTTTGAACACAGACATAAGGCTTTTATATACCAGTAATCTTAATACCTTCTTCACCCACAGTAAATAATGTGGATCTTAATGGGTCTCACACCTTTAATACAAATGAGGCTTTAAAGAAGATAGGGCCTAGGAAAATCGATGAAAAATTCTGTCTTGCAAGTCTAAGTTTGTTTTCTCCTCTTGGGCCACAAAGTATTTTTACAATTTTCAAAAAATTGGCAGTGGTATAAAATTTTAAAACAAGCAGGAGAGAGACGGGAGAATTCTAGACATGGAAGGCCCAGTGTTTGCTTTAGACCCCGCAACACCATGTAACTACGAGATGGCAATTTAAGACTAGAAAATGCAGGACGGATGGTATGTTATGGGTAAATACCACACAAAGTAAATATTTAATGAGTTGCCACTTGTGGCTGGATTCACACACATTAAACCTTGTGATAAATCACTTGAAGCAGTAAGTGTGCATTAGGTCCTAGTGGAGCAACCCACTGTGATGAAAAGATATACGTATACATCCAAAGAAAGAAAATTATTTTTTCAGGGCATGATTCTGCAATCCTTCTGCAGGCCAAACTCTTGCTGGCTAGTAGAGTTCTAAACAGTACTGAGAGTTCTACATGCAATGTGCTTTCAGGAATGGTCCTTAATTCCACAATGCATTAATATAGAGAAGGTTTGTAGCAATATTTTACAGCATTACAAATCATACCATTTTAATGATACATTTTGTTCTTATTTATACAGCATTTAAAAATGGGGACACAGGATAATTATTGTAGTGTGATATACCACCAAGACTAGAACACATCTTTCCCCTCCTCACCAGCCAATCAGGATTTCCCAGTGTTCCTATGACAAGACACTTAAGCAAAATACTGTAAGAATGATACTAAGTCCCATGCAAACTAGAATACTTGCTAATTCTGTTGGCACAAGAGCAGCAACCTATTATAATCACATGATCATTTCTGAGGATTTTCAATTGAATGAAAGTTTTAGGATGTGTAAAACATGTGCGTGAGTGTGCCATCTTCCATCATTTAAAGACAATCTACACTTTACTGCAGGATACTCTTGGTTTTTAACCTGTAGGACTGAATAACTAGCTGAAAAAAAATTATTAACTCAAAAATAATTCACTTTGGCTGCACTGGTGTCCCTTTTGTGTTGCCTTTCTGCAAACATTCTAGTGAACAAATTTAGTGGCAGGAATGTTTCAACAAATAGCACATTTTAAGGCAATGTCAGAAAACGTGTTAGGAAAGTGAATCTTGAATTCATAAACATGAGTATTTGCACCAAAAATCCTGATTCTAAGAGTTAGGGTGTATCCAAATCAGGGAACAGACAGTCTACCCTGTCCAATCAAAACTACCAAGCAGCTCATACTGCACATACTGAATACTCACAGTGAACTGTTAGCAAGCCATCAGCAAATCGAGAATCATTCACTGAAATTCTCCCATGTGTAATTTCCAATGATGAATAAATTATAGAAAACTGAACTGGTCAGGGACCATTTGCAGACTCATTTATTTGCTATGAATTACTTGCTCAGTTCTATTAACTTGTTTTATCAGACTGGAAACAAACATGAAATTCCTGATTCATTTTGAATTCCCTCTCTCATTAGTGGTTATGGAAAGGGTGAACATACCACATCGCCAACTCCAGGCTTCCCTGGAGGCAGTTTTGGCCGAGATGGGGGCCGAGGTGGAGGAGGCGGTGGCGTGGTGCTGCTGCAGGCAGCCAGTGGAGTCGCTGGACGAGCCGGAGATGAAGAACCTGAAATAAACACAGACTATAAATACAAGATTAAACTCAAGCTGCTCTCTCAACACCAAACTCCCCACAGCGTACTGCGTGCTATCAAGCAAACAAACACTAATCCAGCTTCCAACTCACATTCATAGCTACCGCATTGCAAGTCAATCTATAAACGTGACAGTGTGGAAGAGTAAGTTACAGCTGATAACCAAGAAGGCCATAGTAAAACCCAAAACTCAATGATCTGCTGTGGAATCACAGTATGAAAGTTCTGGTTTGAGCTGACTTCATACCAAGCTCTAAATTTGCACGTGCACATGGTAATACAGACTTTGTTGGTGTGATTTTCTGAACACAAAATCAGAGGCTAAAATTTGCTCCATGGTGAAAAATTTTATTTTTATATTTGAAGTATCAGAAGTTTTAAATCTTCTCTCTTGAACACCAGTATCATGTCTATAAATTACATGCTGACAGTTTGGGAGCAAGTGGTTACTTTGTACTTCTGTTTATTGCAGTGAGTTACTATGAGAGGCAACTACTGATATCGTAACAATATTTTTCAGTTTAACTTTCACAATCCCTTCCCTTAGTCCCTGATTTCTCTTCTGGTTATATGTATGCAAGTCTCTCTTCTCTACCTCTGAATGTTTTAAATTCAAAATGTTGATACATTCACATGTTTTTTGGATGAGGGGAAAAAACTTTTAGTAATTGACATTTACTAATATATTTCTTGTAGTAAGGAGACAATTTTCATATGTACGTGCAGTGGGGGCCTGCTTTTCTCAAGCATATTCATTGGTGTAAGACATTTGTTATTTCAGACGTCTTCATGGATTTACATGAAAGACTGTAAATGCAAGACAGGAGAGAGAGACATTTTCTTAGAATTCACTGAACATTTAAAACAATAGCACTGTGCAAACCACTGAGAGGGTGGGTGGGTGGGAGGGGGAAGGTCCATGCTACGAAACAGCTTTAAAAAAAATGTTTTCAGCCAGCATTATTTGCTAGTATGGTGGCCAGGACATAACTGACTGGGAAGAATTTATCCTATTTTATAGCTGGAGAGATTGAATTTCTCTCAGTTTTTCTCAGTGTAAGCACAGTAGTATGGAGGGGATTGAAATAACTGCAGTAGGCACTATGGTGACCATAATGGTTTGTAAGATTGGGCTTAATTCTTGATGCTGAATACATGATATATTCAGGTTTTACTTCGGATTTGTTCCTTTTTGATCTTTGTTACAAAATTACAGTGAGGCTCTATCAAATCCTGGTTATGCCGCTGATATAGAGGCTGAGGTTAACAAAGATGACATTTAAGATAACTGACTCTGAATGAATACCTGGTTTAAAAAACAAAAAAAGTCCTTGGCAGAAGTGGTTTTGATGGGGACAAACCTTGCACAAATCTTTTAATTTTAATTTCATTGCCTATTATTGTAAGATGGCAATCATTAAGCAAGAGTGAGGACCAGAATGGGGAAAGCACAGAATGTTATAAGGTCTCTGGGGAGCCCCAAAGAATCCATTTAAGAAAATTATTTAAAAAAATATAGTTACCATAAAAGACAAATTTTAAGTAGCTAACTGTGAAGCTCAAATGTTTCATTTTGTCATTGATCACTGTCACCTTGCTGTGAAGATCGACTAGCTGCAACTTAATAAAAAGGAATGAGATGGGGTACTTAACAGAATACTTGACATACTATTTTGATGTAACTAAGAAAATTTAACATACCAGGATAAGTTCAGTACATTTTATAGTGTATTGTGCAAAAAATATCTTTAAAACTCCTTCAACCCCTAAACTAAGATTTACCGACACCTCTAAGTAGAAAAATCCTAAGATTAAGGATACATACATTGGGTCTTCCAGGACTGTTGTTAATGAGTTTTACAGAATACTTGAAAGCACATTCTGTTTGGCACTGTACTGTCTAATTTTCTAACTATATATTAGGATGGGCTGCTTTGTTTTTCATTTTTCCATTTAAAACAGAATCATTTGCCATAAGAATCTAACATTTGATTAATTTAAAAACATGGATGTTTGAAAATGAAATTTATAGAAACAAAAATTTGCCCCTATTATACATAAAATCTTGGGTCAAAAGTTAGGTTCTGCTTTTTTTAAAATCTTGGCCACCAATTTCTGCACTTTGGAAAATCAAGCCACTTCTATTTAGGAGCCTAAAATTGGATTTAGGAGACTAACCTGAGGCACCAGTGTTTGAAAATTTTCCACTTCAGACCATAAAAAACTTATTGCCCTACAAGAAGGGAATTATTCTAACAGGACTGCAGGAATTCTAAGGGGACAGGATTATAACTTGTATTTATCCATATTAATGTTTTAAGTAGTTAGAGAAGCAACAATTGTTAATGTTCTAGATATAAGAATTTTAAAATGGACGATATTTGTTCTTGAAACATTCAGTATCCCTTGAATTCCACTGCGCTTCTACACCACTTTCTGCACCAAGTATATGCAGCAGAATTCCACTAATCAACATGTAACTGAATGTAATCCCACATCTGCAAAATCCAATTATAGCTGCAGAGCTACAGAATTCTTTGCCTTTAAAAAAATGTTCTGCCATCAAACCATTTTATAGCTCTGGAACATATCCAACATCACTCTACTTAAAGTAAAGCATAAGCAGAAACTAAAAAATAGATATGCATAACAGACATGGGTGAGCATATATGTGTGTTTCTTCGATGGGCTACTGAAAGGGTTAAAAATTAGACATTAGCCAACTAATTTGGAACAAAAAGAACCAACCCAATCATCCGCCTCAAATAAGGATCAGAAGCCAAATCCCTGTCCCCCACGTCTCTCCCCTCCCCGCCTTTTTTTTTTTAAAAGGTTTAGATGGCTGAGGCAAGGACCTCTCCATCTTTTCCTCTTATGACCCCCAACAGGCCTCCATTTTGGTGTTTGAGCAGAGCCAAGAGCCCCTGCTGCTGTATTCAAATCTCACAGCTTCCAGGACTTCCCAGGAATAGAAAGACAACACATTCGGGGACAGCTCTGACCTGAGGACATCCCAAAGCAAGTGGAACCTGAATGCCCAGTTAGTCAGAGCCTAGCAGACCAGGTAACTAAAGGAATATCACCAAAGGATTTGGAATGGAGTGGGAGAAAGGCCTGTTCAGAGTTTGGAGAAGTACTTATTATAGCACAGATCAGGAGAACACAAGGATGTGGCTGAAATGAGTAGGGAAGGGACTTATACAAACCCAAACTGTCAAACTTGCCCTCCACCAATGGTAATCTTCTCAATTGCTGGCCCTTTAAAAGTCACACAAGGCATTCTGCATCCCACATTCTTGTAGGGTGGCTTCCCACATCAGCATTATCAAGGAGGTCAGACATATGCTGACTGATCACATGCTACAAGAATAGTGGTCTGTTAATCACACACACAAAAGCCAACACACAGCTATCAGGGAAAAGAGGATGGATCTTCAAAAACACAGCAAAATTAAGGAAGACATTGTTTAATGAACATATATACAGCATGTTCAGAATTCCACCTTACCCCATAGTAGTATGGTCATCACTGGGTACTGTTAAATGACAATGGTTTTAAGTTTCTCTCACTCCCATCTGCATAGTATGTTCCATGCTGCCCCCCCTATGTGTGGAACATCCTCTTTATCCCAGTCCCCCAAGCCACCACCCTCTCCTCATAGAAATCCATCCTAAAAAAAAATCCAATTCTGCAGTGTTTATAAGGGGTTTATAATTATTACAGGAGATAGCCCCACATTTTCCAATGTGCTACATCTTCTGTGTGCCTGCTTTTAGAGTGCAAACACTTCAGAGCAGGGAACGTCTGTATTTCTGTGCATTGTACAGAACTCAGGAAACAGCTGGTGCTAAACAAAAATATCACCAGTGTCTAGGGTCCCTCTCTCACAAAGTGTGGAGCACCCTCAACTCCAACAGACATCAAGTGTGATCAGTACCTTGCAGTACAGAGCACTTTACAAACCCAACACAGAAAAATCACTTTACCCACCACTGAAATGCTCACCTCCAGGGCAGAAGTCAGGATTAGTTAAAAAAAAACAACAACCACCCCACCCTTCCCCACCTGGGGGATTTCATTGAGAGTTACATTCTGCCACATGAAGATGAGAATGTGAAAAGGATGCAAAATCTAACTCAGGAGCGATCTCCAGTTTTTCATGCCCTCAGACACTACATTGCTGAATACCACAGAAATGCTTATACATACAATTAAAACCATGGCCTAATTAAAGTAATCAGAAAATATCTGTTTTAAGTGGGAAATGCACTAATGCAAACAAAGAATTTCAAAACAACATGTTCAACACTAGCATCAGTGCCCAGTGTAAAACATGGGATTCTTTTTCTCCAAATACCAATAACTTCTATCTTGCTTAGGGCTTGTCTACATGGGGAAGTTGATCAGCAGAACTACACTGGTATAATTATACCTCTATAGTTATACTGCTTTAACTTCCCATGTGGACATTCTTATTCCAAGAAAAGAGTGCCTTTTGCTGGGTTAGCTTATGGTGTTATGTCCATGTGGAGACAGGTACTGGTATAATTACAGCAGTATATTTATACCAGTATAGTTCTGCCAGTAAATTTCCCCACGTAGACAAGCCTTTAAGTCATTAAAAATAAGGTGATCAAGTTGTACCCCTCTTGAGAACGACATGAAAGACACTGGGAAAACCAACCTCCAACAAGGTAATTTGACCTAATGGACGTATACCAGTTTAGAATTAAACTGGTGAAGCCAATCAACCAGCAAACTTCAAACAAATCCATGTTTTACTCTACAGTGTTTACTTTAAAAAGCCATTTATCAAGGCCTAGTTCAGCCTCGCACTATCTAGGATTCTCAAGGACATTCTCAGAATGGTGAAGTAGAGATATACTGAATTTATTGCATCACAACTTATATCTGCAGGGCTTCTGTTTATTTGGCTTTGTTAGCCTTTAAGGTGACTTGGCTGCACATATGCTGTCAGTGTCTCATATGAACAGACAGTGAATTCAAAGAATTTCCTGCTTTACTTAAAAGTGACAGTTTTGTTTTCTGAAAAGTCAGCAAAGATTTGTCTGTTTTTCCACTATTTTTGTTCATTTTGCAGTTCCTGGAGGATATTATGGCAGGCTGGCAACTGTGCCAAATTCTGGGGCTGTCAGCAGTTTGGGGCTCTGCAAATACTCATGTATCACAGGTGGATATCTGGGAGAGAAGTTCAAACTGTTGAGCACGTGCACTTATTTAAGGCAATAAACATGATCTTTGGTGAAAAGCTGTCTAGATTTACACCTTGGAGTCTGATTTGCGGAGTCACAACTCCCCCTCTCATGTCAGACATTCAACAATGACAGGGTAAAAGGAAACATGATATCTACGGTACAAGCTCGACTTGGACCACAAGAGCATTATATGAAAAGAATACGCCACTGGGGGCACAGTACAATCAAACAAAGGGGAATGACTGATGCTTAAAAGCCAGCTAAGAGCAGCTAAAAGGTTGTGTTCACACTGCAGCAAAAAGGCATTCATGGGCACACTGAAGCACACTCAAGCTATAAGACATACCACTGGTGCTTCCTGTGCCACTGATAGGGCTGGGTCCCGGTGATGACACCACTGTTCTGTAGGTAGGTGGTGGAGGGGGAGGTGGTGTAGCTCTTTGTCCCAACCCAAAATCTTTAGGAGATGCTGTTGATTCTAAGTTATCATCTTTAACGTGGGTTTGCTCAGAAATTTTCTTCTGAACCTCTTCTAAATTGAGAGGTGATGGAACATTGCGGGAGGTTTCAACAGCTGGAGATTCAGCTGGGATTTCTGATGCCACAGGTGGGGACACCACTTTTTCCCTTGAAGTCAACTCTGCTGTTACGTTTTCCGGGGACTGATCAGAAAAATTGACCCACTTATCTTCTGCATTAACAGCAATAGACTTGGGGGATAATACTGGACCAAAAATGCTGTCCAAGTCATTGATTGATGGTAGTTTGTCACTTTTGACCTCTGTTGCTGTCTGGTCACTTCCTGTGGTCAAAGTAGTTTATTTTAAACTTTAATATTGATGGTATAGCTGAAGTTGCACTATACTCTACATTTATATGGGGCTTGCAAAGTCAGCTACATTCCAGCAGAGATACTTAAAAAGCATGTTTTCTTACCAGCTATTGGAGATATAGTTCATGTGCATGAAAATATCTACGTAATACGGTTATGCACAATGTACAAAAGCATATATGGGATTAAAATATATACATTATATGAAAAAAGCATGCACTATATACCATATGTATACCTTTCTTGTATATTACTTTACATCATATCTGCATTCTACTGAAATATATAATTGGCTAGTGATGTTCATTATGCATTGTCTAAATAACTTAACATTGTGTGAATTATTACTAAATTTTAAAAATACACACACAGCACAGTAACCTGAGATTCACCTGAGATAACTTGCATATTTATACATGTACATATATTATTTTGGAACACTTATAAAATATACTGGCAATGTACATGCAGTATACTGTAGCATACAGTGTGTATGTATTTCAATTGTAACCTACTGTGGACACGGTTTTTTAAAGGCTTTACTCATGAACTGAATCATCACGCACCATTTGTTGTTAATTTTTGAGCAAATCTAGCCTTGTAACCAATATGGAAATAGAATTCATCAACATAGCTGTATTGCAGCCAATGGAAACAAACTCCACATATTCCTCTAATACTCAGATTTTTGTCTGTCCTTCTTACTGTGGAATACTGATGATCAGACTGGACACTTACACAGTATAGCATCTTTTATGGAAGATCTCAAAGTTAAGCAAGCCTAACCACATCCCAGGGAGGTTGTATTATACCTATTTAATGAAGGGGTAACCGATTAACACAGTGAGCTGTCCAAAGTCTCAAAGTCAGTGGCAAAAGATGGTCAATCCCAGGAGTCCCCAGCTATACCCACTACACCACTACTATAATGACTACATACCCTCCTGTGTACATCCATCTACATCTATTGCATATTCTTAGATTTTAGAAAACCACTCATGCTGTATTTTAGGGAGTAAAATGTATTCAATTTTAAAAAGAGACCTTTCTGTATTACCAAATTTAATACACATACTGAAATATGCTGCAAGCCAAAAGCCAGCAAATATATAGTCACACATGGCTGCGTATTTCATTTGCTCTTGTTGATGAATGCTATTTTATGCAGGTTGACAACTGCCATCTGACTGCATAGCTATAAAATGGAAAAATGAAGATACGTGAGTATGAATAAAGATATTGATGAATAGAGCACTAAGTTCATTGCATAGAGATTCTATATGACTAAATGGATCAATAATATACCACATTTGCATTGTATGTTCATGTTGCATAATGTAACTATTGTTTTCCATACAATGCATCTGTTTCAAAGAACGATTGTATTTCTTTATTTAAACATACAGTTCTGATTTTAGTTGATAAATGTATGTCTGCTAGCCACATATGGCTATAAGCACCTCATTTACTCCTGTTGCATTCCACATAGTCTAGATTTCTTTCACCATACATCTTTACAAGTATTACAGTTAGCAAATCTATTTGGCATACCTCTGCATGAATAACACGGAGATTTTCTAATTCTAGATTAAATCCTAACTTCGCATCCAAGCTTCCCATTGAAAAGCAACAGGAGTTTGGGGTGCAAGAATTACAGGATCAGACCCCGAATTGCTCTTAGAAAAAGGAACGTTAGTTTTGCACCCATATTTCACAAGAATTGAACCTTAAAAATACATTCAAAATGAAAGTTAAAAGCCAATTTAAAGAGCTACTATAACAGTTTCAGGTATAACTTTAGAACTAGTGTCACATTTCTTTACTAAAATGGCTCAGTACCAAAAAGTGGGAGAGGAAATAAACCAATAGATAGTAAAGATGACAAAATCATTCAACAACCAAGGGCTCTGTATGTAGGACTTAGGTAGTATAATTTTGAACACAATAGATGCAAAAACATCGGAAATAAAAAGGAAACATAAAATGCACGTGTTTTAAACATATACAAGTACGTTCAAATAGGTGGTCATTATGCAGATTTCCTCAGAATGGACCTGATTCTGTAAGCATTTACACATGCAGAAATTGCACTGAAGTCGGTGCGGGGGAGGAGGTGTTCTGGAGTCAGTGGTTACAGGACCATGCTCAGTTATGCACAGTACCCGGTATATATCTAATGCAGTATTATTTCATGAGCTAATAAACGTAATGCCTCATTCTTACCTATTCCAACTGTTAAGGGAGAACCAGTCCTAGGTGGTGTAGCTGGAATGTTTTTTGGTGGAAGTGGTGGAGGTGCTGAAAAACAGGTCAGAGGAAAGAATATAAATTCAAGAGATGCATTAAGCTGATAAAAAACTGTGTTTGATTCTTTATAGGGTCCTCCTGTTCAGGGTGTCTTCTTTTTAATGCCATTGAAGGTGCAGAGTTGGTAAAGATTAATTGCACACCTGTCCCAAGATTCAGGAATGTGGTACAGAGATATGACTGACTGCTTTTTATCATGGTAGATTATTTTAAAATCCTTGCATAATTAAATGATGATTATAGGGCAATTAGTGTGCATCACCACTATCTGTATCAAGATGAACTTCAATAAAGGCAAGTGCAAAGTACTACACTTAGGAAGAAAAAATATCAAATGCACAACTACAAAATGGGGAATAACTGGCTAGGCGGTAGTACTGCTAAAAGGGATCTGGGAGTTACAGTGGATTAAAATTGGAATATGATACAACAATGTGATGCAGTTACTAAAAGGATAATATCATTCTGGGGGTGTATTAACAGGAGTGTCATATATAAGATAAGAGGCAATTGTCCTGCTCTAGTCAGCACTGGTGAGGCTTCAGTTGGAGTACAGTGTCCAGTTCTGGGCACCACACTTTAAGAAAGATGTGGAAAAAAATTGGAGAGCCCAGAGGAGAGCAACAAAAATGATAAAAGGTTTAGAAAATCTGACCTATTAGGACTGGTAAAAAACAACAACAACTGGGCATGTTTAGTCTTGAGAAAAGAAGACTGAGCGGGGCCCTGATAATCTTTGAATACATGAAGAGCTGTTATAAAGAGGATGGTGATCAACTGTTCTCCATGTCCACTGAAGGTAGGACAAGAAGTAATGGGCTTAATCTGAAGCAAGGGAGATTTAGGTTAGATATTAGGAAGAATCTTTCAAACTACTGAGGACAGGGGATGTTGTGGAGGTTTTCACTGGAGGTTTTCAAGAACAGATTAGACAAACATTTGTCAG
This sequence comes from Terrapene triunguis, assembly GCF_002925995.2. Classification (NCBI taxonomy): domain Eukaryota; kingdom Metazoa; phylum Chordata; order Testudines; family Emydidae; genus Terrapene; species Terrapene triunguis. The sequence goes on from NW_020664561.1 coordinate 50,134,062, forward strand.
GGATATCTAGATATATTTGGTCCTCCCTCAGTGTAGCAGGCTGGAGTAGATGACCTATCAAGGTCTCTTCTAGACCGACATTTCTATGATTTCCTCTGGAGATATAACTGTGAATCGAATTTAGGATAGCGGGATCTTTCTTGGAGATAAGCAGGAGCTATAGTATCCATCATATGCTGTATTTGTTCCTAGATCTCTCTCTCTCTCTCTCTCCAGATAAATAGAGTCAAATTTAGTCTTGCAAATTCAGATACATTACAGGCAGAAGCTTCTCTCCCCAGGGATGAAGTGAATGGTTTCCTTCATTCTGAAAGCCGTTTATCCAATACATTATTAAACTAATGTCACCTTTTCCCATTCTAGTATGTTGCAGTTAAAGTCAGTCCAGTAAAAACAAATTAACTTGCCACATGATTACAGTGTTAGAGAATTTCATAGTATACCTAGCCCAGATAATAAAAATGAAACACCTGATTTTTCAGACTGATAAACCACACTTAACTTACTTCCAGTTGGAAAAGGTCTTGGTAGCTTTGGAGAATCTAGACTGGAATTCACTGGCTGGACAGAACCCCATATCTCTGTCTGATCTAAAGGAGCTAAGAACACAAAAATAAATCACATACACCAAAGCAATACAAAATACTTAATTTCAATGATAGAATCCACTAATTAATTATGAATACCAATTTCTACCAGACAGAAGATACAAACATTCCATCGATACTTGGATTGGCACATGCTTCTCCCTGACTCAATGTCTGGCTGGAGCTGATGTTCCTTTTAAAAGGGTTTCAAACGTCTGGTCTATCTGCCTAATATAGAAAATCACATTCACAGAGAAAATGCCATGATGTTACATCCTCTGGGATGCTGTTTATATTTAACAGAGATACTCTCCAGGAAATTATATCCCTTGTGGTTCTGTTTATATTGGACTGAGGGGCCTACACCAGGAGCATATGATCTCCCCTGTGACTATGGTTTGGTTTGTATCAGAAGTGTAAGTTACTTACGAAACTGATCACTGATTAAATTTTATTTTGCGAGAGGGTAATTATTTTGCATGCACTGGAACTACTAGTTACATGTTTATCATCAATTTATAATCTGCAGACTGTGCCAGTTTCTATGTATTGTACAGGAAGGAGTTACCCAGGTGCAATGTCTCAATGGCAGGAAGAGTGATCAAGTAGACTTGTTACACATTTGACCTTATTACAGAATTCACTTATTTTTTTAAAAAGGCTTATTTCAAACTAACATTCCCATTTTAAAAAAATGGCCAGGCTAGTAAACAAACAAGCAAGCAACCGACCCCTCTGTCAATTTTCATACCTTCCAACTTTTGTTCCTCAAATGCTGACTCCAGTGGTGGGCCAAACAGTGGGGCGAGGGCTGAAGGATCATCTGGGGCTTTTTTGCTGCAGGATAATACAAATATTGGCACAAGAAATGTAAGGAACAAACTGTAAATGGGCTTAAAGGATGAAGAGGTCCTGAGGTGTTAGCCTCTCGGTGCTATGTGTGGGATTAAAGGGCTAACTAGCATGCATGCATATCACACTCTCTACTGGAGATACTGCCAGCATTGATCAAGTGTCTGACTATATAGCCTGCAAGCGGCTGACCCACAGGGAAGATGAAAACCCTTAGGTCTACTGATAATTGTCTGTACTGTCCTGTCATTTGGACTACATGGGTGTGAGGTGCAGCACACACCAAAGTGCTGTAACTGACCCATGTGGATGCTGCTGGCACAAACTAAAAAGTACCTGGTTTGCGTTAATGTTGTCCTGTTTGAAAAGGACTATGCTAATACAAACTAGGTTCCTTTTAGTTCATGCCTGCACTGTCCACACAGGGCAGATACAGAGCACTGCAGCATTTCGATGTGTGCTGCGATTCACCCCCCCACCCATCCATAGTTGCACTACGGTGCACTGTAGACACAGCCAATGTGAAGATTCTTCTTTAGTTCAGGTGACAAGGATCTGTGCTATTATAGCAAAGGTGCCAGACCTGGGTGGCCATGGACCCATTAGATTGTTGCTCAAATAAATTTGTTAGTCTCTAAGGTGTCACAAGGAGCTAGGCACTAGAGAGATAACTAATATAGACAGATTGCGTAGATAACTCCTGTTAATACAAACAAGTATTATTCTGGATATGAATTACTTGCACATCAGTGGCAGAACATCACCCTTAGGGTGATGTTTAACATTAAATGTTTGGCTTGGCTATCTTTTTTCTGTTTCATTCCATACATTCCATAGCTTTATTCCAAAGATTAGAAGAGACCTGATTGTTTTATAATATCATGGCATCATCCCAACATGAATAAAGAAAACTAATATAAATGGCTTCAGCAGGCCTTTATTTCTGCATTTGCTTTTGGTATGCTTCTAGATCTATTGAGATTTTTATACAGTGCCCATCACCATGGCATCTGATATCTTTACAAAGTTGTTATAGTCAGCATGAGAGGAAGCATCATGAATAAATACAATCACTGACATTTATATAAGATTTGATTGACCTTTCAACCAAAGGTCCCAAATAATATAGCTTGGTAAATGGATTACAAACAAGACAGGCAATAGTGTGATTACACACTAGACACCCATCATTGAAATACAGCAAAGCCACCTGTGAAATGGAAGGTGGCTGTGTTAGTGATAACCAGACAGCTAAGTTGTCACAGGTAGGGAGCTAAATTTAGATAAATAAAGCTTTCTTATCAGCCTTAAAGCACACAGTGAACTTTTCAGGCTGGCACTGAGTCATCTTGACCCAGTAGGCAGGAGAATATATTAATATGATTTACTTTACTTCATGGAGGGCACTTCCACTTTTTTACATCATTCTTACAATTATGATTGGTTCCAGGAAGTAAGATGAAATGCTGGAGATGGTGTTTTTAAGAAATGCTTCTTTCCTGAAGGTGCTACCAAGAATGGTATCAAATCTAGATAATTTTGTACATGAAAATCTGCAAAACTAAGAGGGTATCAGTTCCCAAAGTAGTTGTGGGTTAGGTAATAAGTTAACTGCTCATCTCTACCTTTGGTGCAAGGATCCAAGACTAACATTTGTGCAATATCTAGATTAATTTACAATTTCTTTCATACTGACCTTACAAGTTCTGGAGTTGGTGTTGAACGCCTAGGTCTTGCTATCTCTTCACCTGTCGCATATGATAGTTCTGTTTAGATCAGTTCTCACTTGAGTTCTCTATCTCAATTTTTCATATGAACTACTCAAAGATGTGGATCACCTCAACTACATGAAACTAGCATGCACTTACATGCTAAAAATTAAACGTGGACATAGAAGTCAGAGGCTGAGTGATCTCAAGCCATAATAAGGTGATGAAGTGTAATTCAGCTCCCCAATACATACAAATATATTAATCTCATCCCTCTACGCAGAGATTTACAGTATGTGTGTAACTCCTGGCTCACTGAATACATATATTCAGGGAATATATGTATTCAACAAGTCGCCACATACCAAGCCCATTGTATAGCTGTCTGCATAGAAAGCAGAATCTAATTGTCTGCTATCTAATTTTTCTGACTTGAGAGCACAAAGGCGTAAGCACTAGCTTTGCCTTCTTTATTCCTCCTTATTAAAAATTTTGTGGTTGGGACTATTTGACATTCTAAGAAATATAGTCTGTTGAACAGGGTTGCATGCCACCAACTTAGAATGCTCCATGTGCCTTTTGACTTTAGAGGCATCATATCACATTAATAGTAGGGGGACCAGACAGCAAATGTGAAAAACCGGGACGGGGGTGGGAGGTAATAGGAGCCTATATAAGAAAAAGACCCCAAAATTGGGACTGTCCCTATAAAATCGGGACATCTGCTCACCCTACATTAATAGACTAAGTTAATTTTATACGCAACACATTCTTGAAGGGTGGAACACTACATACAGCAGTTCAACGGCACATGCACTGCATCCCCCATCCATGTCAAGGATTCAGTCATTAATAATACAGTACCTAGAGTTCTCCTTTAAGAGTTATTCTTTGGGAAATGAAAGTTTAAGTATACTTTGAAAACTACGTAGAGGTGCAAGTTTTGACATAAATTTGCCTTCTTTAAAGTTCACGAGAGAATCAATCTTCTTGAGACACTATCTGTTCCTGCAAACTAAAAAATATATACTTACTGGATAAATTCCTTTTAATTGCACCCTGGAATTAGAAACAAACACTAAGGTTTAGGACCAGGTGAGCATAATTTATATGTAAAACAGGTAACAAAGCTGACATCTCAATTTGATTGAGAAGACAAGCATCAATACTAAGGAGTAAATGAAATTTGACTCCAATCCACCATCTATGCTGGTAATTACCTTTATGACACACATGTGCACGTTATGGAATCAGTTTTGCTCCTGAAGAGAATGGCAGGGGAGACAAGGATAGGGCATGGTTGAGGAATAGGTACTTAAATGCAACTGATATGAATGGCAGCCATTTTCAGGATTTTCATTTATTCCTACCACCTATCAGGGGTAGCACCTATTCCTGTATTCTTTTAAGGCCAGCTCTTAAGCAACGGGGCAGGGACAGCCATGGGAGAACACTTCAGAAGGGTCTCATGGAAACATCTTCCACAACAAGCTGCTCAATGCTTTCGTGTGTATGCTGGGCACAGTGTTCTTGCAATTAGCCTGAATCACCTTCTCCCTTCGCTTTTCTTCACCCTGTTGGACTGTGAGAACAACACTACACCATGCTCAGCAGCCCCATAACAAAGCACTGATGGCTCAGGCCTGCTTTCATAACCATAACTCATTCACACCGCTGCTGGACTGAACCCTGAGTGACTAATACAAATACATATGTATTTGAACAAAGAAGCCTGTATATTGACTTCTCTCTGATACATCAATCATTCAGAAGGTTAAAAAAAAAAAAAAAACGTACACCAAACAAAGTGTACATTCATTTACTTCACTACAGATACGCAGAAAAAATGATTTAAGGCTAAATAAACCAGACCCCAACAACTAGTCAGCCATTTTCACAACAAATGTAAGGACAACAACATTGTAAGAGTTCTTACCGGGCTGCGCCTCTGTGATCAGCAAGAAGGAAGAGAGAACAGACACCTAGTCAGAGAATGACAGATCAGTAAACAGACTTGGGTAATATGAGATTTTTCTAATTAAATAAACAGTGTTTTGAAAAGTGAACTCCAGCACCCCCACTCCTACCCGAATTTGGGTTTTGCTCATTAATGGTGATGACCTTGACCCTGCTTTATATACCCTTTTCAGAGATTTACAAGGCTGTCAGGAATTTGGGGGGTAAACTACATAAACATTAGGCTCCAGAATCACAGTGGGATGGAAGATGTCTGTTAGGGTGCCTGAAGTTCCCAACTTTAGGTGTAATAAGTACATCCCTCAGGCATCTCTACAAGCATCTTCTCCCTCCCCTCATTCCTGTGGCAATGGAGCTCTCCTCCTCACAACTCAGTTCTGAAGTTAGAAACCTCTTTACAAGCACCTTCCCCTCTCAGGAGTACTGGGCAAGCAGATGGGCTGATTTGCTTTGCTCACGTTGTCCTCCAGGCTCCTCTGTTCTCAGCTACCATACTCCTCACAATACGACCAGCTCATGGAAAGCAGAGGAGCTGGGAGAGTGCACAATGGAGAAGAGTTGTCTGAACCCACCCACATAAGCAGTTTCAAGAGAAAAACCGTGGGAGAAAATGCAGGAGATTTCTTGAGGAAGCCTGAGAGATGGTATCCAACCTGTGGAGACTTAACAGGTGTGCATCTGATCTCAAGATCAAGTTCCCTTCCTCTTGTTCTGTCTTTCTTGCTTGCAATAATTCCTCAGTTCTTTAGGACCATGCCATAAAATAAAGCTGAGTCAATGGATAATTTTTCAAGAAGAGGCAAACTAAAATGATCAAATGCACTATTTTAATTATTGTTAGGGGTCATCACAACTACAGAGAGAGAGAGAGAGAACTGAACACTGGTGTGTACAACGCATTCCAGATTGTCCTTGACCCAAGAAGCCAATGATCTAGGGCAGGCACAGTCCAGACATACGGATCTCTCTCTCCCTCTGAGATAGTAATATTAGAGCTACAGGGGATAGCTAGTACTCAACATGTGTAGAGTGTTTTATATATTACATTTTTCAAAGTACTTCACAATCAATGCGCAGTGCACCTGGGAAGGAGATACCATATTCTTATCCAAGTTTTACAGATGAAGAAAATGAAAAGAGAGAGAGGATTAAAGGCATGACTCTGAGGTGCTGAGCAACCTTAATTCCCTCTGAGCTGAGATGTAAGAATGCTAACTATTACCAATATTAGAGTGACTGGAGCTTACTGCAGGACTGGGGGCACGTGATTCGCCCAGAGTCATGATGAGCTGCTATTAGAACTCAGTAGTTCCAAGCTCAAAGTGTCAGGAACTAAGCACTAGGTCATGTTGCTTTGTTACAGTAAAAATATCTACCAGAAAAAACAACAGTGTGTCCTAGTGAGCCCTATAAGAATAAGCTCATTTTGTTCCTTGTTCCTGTAGCACCTGGAATTGTCTCTGCACAATTTTCAGCCACTTTAGCTTCCCTTACACTATGAGACTAATAAACTAGAGTTAGAGGCACTTGTAATTCACAGTTCAAATCTCTGACCAACAACCCACTGAAGCACTAAGCTTAAAGTAAGATATAAAAAGCACCGAGTATCTAGCTTGGGGCACTGGTCTTTCAGCTCAAGACACCTGGAGTCAAAGCCCGGGTCAGATTCCAAGTGAACAGCAGTTGGCTGGTTTAATTTGAATCCACATTTGTAAATTACAAAATGCTACAAAGCAATTTGATAGATAATGATTGAAAGATTGACAGTTTCTTCTCAAGAGGAAAAATCAGGGAAGAGGCATCATTAGCGCTCACAGGACCCTTCCATGAGGAGGGAAAAAATCCAGGATTTAAAAAGGATATATTAATATAAGCATAAACCCCAAAGATTTGAAGTGTCATTTCCCTATTTAAAAATATATTTAATTTACCAGGCTATAGGAAGCCTTTTGTTAAAAGAAATTAAGTATTTTTGGGTGCTAAGTCAGGTGTCAAATGGTGTTTTAAAGACACCTCAAGTCTCATCCAACTCTACAAGGCAGGTTAATGGGTTATGCAGTCTATGCAGGGTGTCGTCTCACCCTGAGGCGTCTTTAAACTTTGAGAAAACTGCCATAAACAAGCCACAGACCTCCCCTGGGAAGAGATTCTTCAAACCCAAATCTTGTGAGGATAAAGAAACTGCAGCAGACCAGCAACTATTTCAAACACGTGGCACCTAAATACCATGGTGGTGAGTACATTATATATGCATTTGAGAAACAGAACTGGGCTGAGAGGCAGTTGGTTTTGAATGCCAAGGTAACAATGAATTTTAAAAAAAAAGCTCTACAGGAGAGAAATAATTGCCATTAACAAAAAGAGGAAATATTTCCTTGGAAATTTTCAGTTGATTGAAATGAAAATCACGGGGTTTGAGAACATGCTGTCCTAGCTCAATGACGACCCTATTATCAATAAGGAAAAATACTTGTTAACGTGAGCCAATGTAAAAAGAGTGAGTGAGAATACTCAGCCAGAGGCGGAGCACAAGAAGAATGGATTATGGGGTAGCAATTACCCCATACACACACGTCCAAAAAAGGTCTGAACTTGAAAGGACACAGGAGTACCCACAACCACTACTGTACAGAGGAAGACAACTCAGTAGCAGAACAAGAAAAGAATATAATAAGCCAACACTTTGGTGTATGCTTCAGAGGTATAATGGGGTAGAAAGTTGTACATATACATGGAGTCTATCAGTATTCTCTCCTAAGAGTCTTCCAATGAATATGAAAGCCCTAGAGAGGTTGTAGAATCTCCGTCACTGGAGATTTTTAAGAACAGGTTAGACAAACCTGTCAGGAATGGTCTAGTTATTACGTAGTCCTGCCTTAAGTGCAGGGGATTGGACTAGAAGACCTATTGAGGTCCCTTGCAGTCCTACTTTTCTAGGATTCACTTCTACGTTTCTATGAAAATCCTTTCCCTATTTAAAGGACACTAAGTCCCAATGAGAATCTTCTATGTGTGCACCAATCAGCTAAGTTACTAGCTTCACAGACCACGTTTGGACAACACAACACAGGTTGTTATTTCTTTGGCTCGGATTTCCTTTGGTATCACTATAACTTTACCTGCTGATACAAGCAAAAAAGAAGATGCCAGCATATATCTTCAGCTGCAGCTGACAAGCTTGGTGCAGTGGATGGGAGGTGGGGTATGCTTTGGTACTCTGAAGCTCCCTGATCCTGGGGTTAGGAACTCCAGCAACCTCAGATACTCTTTAAATTGCTCCCAGCTGCCTATGACTCCTAAGTGCTGTACCAGTAGCAGGGAACTATGCGAGCACACTGGTGTTCCTGTCCACATCTCCTAGAGCTACTACATAGGGGTTCCTCCTATGCTGGAGGAATCCACAGAGGACTGGATTGGCAGGGGTTTTTGGCTGCTGTGTGCTGCCAGAGCAAAGCAAAGCAGCCAGAGGAAGGCTGAACATATGGCCTATTGTGTGTGCTTGTATATAATTGAATGTATATACATATACAGCATGTGTGTGTTACAGCAGAGATAGTTTTATCCATACATTTTAACTTAACAGTTTCATGAAATCAGTGATAAAGTTGAGAGTAAGGTACTACATAGTCTTCAAAACCATTAATATTCTTCTCACACCTGCACAAATACCTGAAAGAGACAGTCTCTTTGGGTTAATGAATTTGATACAAAGTATTAACCATTTTTGAAGACAATGCTAAGCTGAACTGTGGTGTATTTACTGCACCTAGTAATCGACAGTTACGGAACCGGGGCAAGGACATCTCCCTTTTCCCTGCCAATACACACACATATTCTTTATGTCAAATGTCACATCAGAAGTGGAGGGGGAATTTTTCAGGGACCTATAATCTGTAATTAAGTAAAGTTAAGTTCATCTAATGTTTTAGAAGCAATTGGTGATGTTCCAAATCAAGAACCATACAAGTTCTTATGACTTCTCTGCCACATAAGGTCGGGGATTTGAGATGTTCACATTTCTCAGTGTTTGAGGTTCTTCTGTAAAAAGAAACTGGAAAAACCATGGTACATGAGCCATTATGGCCAATCATGCCAAAGTCACAAAGAAAGTAAATGAAGGGATGAATGTCATTTTCCCACAGTTTTCCAAGGAACCTCCTAATCTGCCTTTGAGGGTTTTTTTGTTTTTTCCTTTGGTGTAGCCAACTGGTAAAAATCTTTTTCCTGTAATAAACAACTGCAACTTACTATCACTACATATGTGTCAATAAAAATTGAAGTTACTCATGACATATCTCAGAGTTGTGTTTCAGTTATCTAGGTGTTCTGCAAACAGATGGTGTAGGGTTTTGGAACTTCAAATGCTATCAGTCAGACATGTCAAAATCACAACTGCCTTGGGCATACTCTTCTTGTTTCGCAAAGCTCCGCGGTCAGTTTGATGTACAATAAATACAGGACTGTTCAACTGATGTTTTACTGGACTTTTCCCACAACTCTGTGATATTTGTTAATGAATACTTGACAGTTCCACTCAAGGTAGTCTTTGCTAGGTTAGTTCTTTTTCTATTGAATTCAGGAATCTGATACGATTAATGGGGTAGATGTGATAAATTTATTAGTCCAATGAGGCTTTTGTATTTGTGCAAGTTTGAGAAGAATTTTATTTGTTTAAAAAACAGAGAGCACTTCAGTGGTTTTACATAACAAATAGTCGGATTTGACTGAAACCTTCATTGCATACCTTTAGAGTGTGTCTCTCATTCTCCATCCCCCTAACCCTCCACTCCCCATTATCCCAGTGACATCTCATATTTTGGTCTTTTCCCTGATCCATATTCTCCCCTTGTTCTGCACGTATTATTTCCATTAAGGTAATGGGAGTTATGTGCACAATGAAGACTAGACCAGACCTCTGTATCTTTGGTTAGCTCATCTAGCCTACCATGGGACAAGTCATCTCTCATTTTGAAGCAGGTAGGCCATTTTATGTATATGAATGCAGCTGTCTATCTGCCCAGCAAGGGAAATAAGTAAAGCAGGAAAAAAACTATGTGAAATTCAACAGACCAGTGACAAAGTCCATGGGGTCACTGGGTAAACAAAAGTATCTTAGATAATGAAAGGCATGAGTGTTTTTTTAAAAGCCAGGAGATCATTCAAATTCTGATTTAAATTTTCTAATAAAACTTGACTGTTATTTGTGAATGGTTATGCAGACAGCTAAGATCAAAAAGTCCCAGATTTCTGGAAAAGGAACAAAAGCCACATTGATACAGACACACCACCTGCAATACAGACAGACTGCAGGAAAGCTTCACCTAAAATTTACTAATTAACTTCAAGTTGAAGTTGCAGTGGTATGGAGAAAATGAATCAGAAAGGTATTTCTGTTATAGTGGGACGTTTATAGACCAGGACCTCAGCCAGTGTCAGATGCAATAGCTCCACCAACTTCAGTGGAGCGCTACCGAGTTAGGTGAGTTAAGGATCTGGCCCTACATTTTTTTCTACAATGACAAGGTCTATTTGCAGTGTTCTTCTTAGTTAGCAAGTCCTCTTATAATTTATTTATTTGATCAAGGTAGTATTTTCTTCCATATTAAAAATTAAGATACGTTGTAAAATTTCTTAAACATTTGGTTTCTTTTAATGATGAAACAAGTGGACTTTTACTTTACTTCAAATCTATTCAAAACTATTTTGGTAGAAAAAATATTTACCATATGCCACAAGAAAACTTAAGTAATAAGAGGTACTGTAAGGTAGCAAAGTGAAGAAAGGAGAGTTCATCTTTAGAACATGTATCTAATATGCCTAAATAACTAGAACTTATCACTCGGCTTATCTTACAACCCACTTCTCAGTCCAAACATTAGCCAACAAAACTCACAAGACTCCTGACTGTCAGGAAAAATCATTGTTTTACAGATGGCAAATGAGGCAGAAAGTTCAAGGGACTTGCCCAAGGCAATAGGAGGAGTAATTATAAGAGATGAGACTAGAATTTAGAAGTTCCTCTCTTGAGATCTGGTGCTCAGACCACACAACTCATTTAATGTTCAAAACTCTGTGTAGGCCTACACATTATGGCATGAAAATTTATAACCAAGTATTTGGCAAGAACACATTAATATTGTTAATGTTACTACAACAGCAAAGGTTACGCTATAGAACTTTTGGTTTCCCCATCATCTGTTAACTGGACATGCAATGTAATGTGCATTAAACATATCATGGGTGAAATCCTGGCCCACCCAAGTAAATGGGAAAACTTTCATTGGCTACATTGGGAACAGGATTTCATCCCATAAATCTTTGGGCAAAAAAACACCCTCAAACTTTCCTCTTCTCATACAAGCCAAAAGGGGAAAATAATTAAATTTAATGGAAGCGAAACCTAGCTCATTTTAAAAACAGCTTTGAACTAAATCCACACGAGAAAGAATAGACACCATCATTTGTAAACAATGATATACGGTATTTGCATTTTACATTTCAGTTCTACAGACAAGTGACAAATGGACAGAGGAAACAGAAAAAACACCAAAGGAAAGTATTCTGTTAAAAAAAAAAAAGTTATAAAAAGGTAGAAAAAGAGCAAATTATTTCTTACCGGACTTTTCCTCTAAAAGAATGCAGCCAAAATAAAAAAAGAAAATGAGAAAATAAGATCTTTTCTAAAAATAATTAACACACAGAGAAACAAAAAGATCTACATCTATGGAAAGCAGCATTAAACGGACCTGTTAAACGGACAGGAAAGTGGTAATATTTTATACAAACAGTCTGAATATTATTCAGGTAGACATAAGATTATAGTGAAAAATAGTATACAACAACACAGCACTTTTATTTAAACCATTTACAGAAATGATTACATGCTACTGGCATAGCTGGCTATTTCTAACTATACTCAAAGCTAATTTTCAATTAAAAGTTTAAATTCTTAAAAGGGTTTATATGACAGGAAAATAAAGTGCCATACTCTACAAGCTTTGACAAATGCAAGAATGATGAAAGGATCCAATCTCAAAAAGTTGCAGGCTTCTAAAAAAATATTGCACTTAAGGCTCAGCACTCTAGCATTTTAGGCAGGGGATGGAGAAATAGAGCCCCACATGACTCAAGGGAGGTGACCGCAATTGCATCTGTTTCATCAGAAGCTCTTCCATTTTTAAATAAACTTTCAACTTTTTCAGCAGTCTTCCTATCCCATAGTGAGCTTCAGCTGCTATGCTAGTTAGAAAGATTTAAATGATGCTGCTCACAAACTTGAGAACAATGGTCCATCTAGCTCAGTATCCTGTCTTCCAACAGTTGCAAATACCAGGTGCTTCAGAGGCAACAAACAGTACATGGCAATTAGTGCCATCTCCAGTTGTCCACTCTCAGATTCTGGCAGTCAGAGGCTAGGGACACACAGAGCATGGGGTTGCATCCCTGACCATCTTGACTAATAGCAATTGATGGACCTATCCTCTATGAACTTATTCTTCCAAGATCTTTTTCTTGAATGGTACAGCTAATTTAGATCACTTATCAACACTGAATTTCATTTGCCATTTTGTTGCCCAATCACCCAGTTCTGAGAGATCCCTTTGTAACTCCTCGCAGACTGCTTTGGACTTAAACTATCCTGAGTAATTATGTATCATCTGCAAATGTTGCCACCTCACTGCGTACCCGTTTTTCCAGATCATTTATGAATATGTTGAACAGCACTGGTCCCAGTACAGATCACTGGGGGACACCACTATTTACCTCTCTCCATTCTGAAAAATGACCATTTATTCCTACCCTTTATTTCTTGTCTGTCAACCAGTTACTGACCAATGAGACACTATCTGCATGGCCACTCCATGGAGGAATTCAGAGAATGCACTCTAAGTTCCCCCAAATGAGTAAACAACCTCTCATAAAATACACATTTATTTATATGTCATAAATACGGTAAATCTTTACTGGAAACAACGGAAACCGCTGTATATGCTGCCATGACTATGGCTGCTGCAGTAGCTATGAAACATAATTACACTTGGAAAAAACCTCATCTCTCTCTAAATGAGGTATTGTCTTCCAGCCTGGGTGTATCTGATTGGTGGCCACTCTAGCAAAGGCAACCAGAACTGTTAGGTTTTAATGGGTGGTTATATTACCAAATAGGGTGATCTATCACCTTGAAGTTCAGAGGTCAGTTGTGCAAGAAATAGAAGAAATACTGCATATGGTTGAGTTTTAATTTGTAAATCAAGAAGCTAACTTTTACAGTGAATGGTGAATTTCTCTCTTATTCAGAACACATGGGTGCACGTTGGGCTTATTAACACGTTCTCTCTAGCAAAGATGGTTCATTTACAAAGATCTGAAGAGTCCAATGCAATGAAAATAATGATTTCAAAAGTTTTCTAATGATTTTGACAGTTTCAAAAAGTTAATACTATTTCTGTAAACATGTATGATAGCTTATTGGGTCACCCCGACTAGCTCCGGTTTTCCTAAATATTACCAGGATGTTAGGTTCAGAAAAAAAAGTGATTTATTTAGGTCATTATTCCTCTACGTATGGACAAAAGGCCATGGCACCTAAATAAAAGTGACACGATTTTCAGAGGTGGGGAATGCCTTCACATCCCAAGGTCGTCTATAAAATCTGTGAGAGCGCAACACTTCTGAAAAACCAGACCACTTTTATTTAGTTGTTGAAATATTGAATCGTGATTCTACCTTTTTCAAGCATGCATGCATAAATTTAGGTCAGGACCTAACTTATTAGCTTGTACTATAAAATATACTCATTTTAGCATAAATAAACATTGCTTAAGACCACTAAAAAACCCTTACTACTTGGGGCTGGATTTTCCATGGTACAAATAGCAGGCAACATGGCAGGAATTGCCAGTAAAAAAAAAAAAATGGAAAGAGGTTGGGGATGTAAAACTCTGGCACATGAGGATATAGTCTCTGATGTCGTCAGGTTGCATCATCATCATGAACTATCCCAACAAGTAAAGAAACATAAATTAAACTACTTCCAAACAGGAAAGAATAGGTGTATTCAAGCAAGCTAGAAAGAAGCATCTATCTGACCTTATTTATGTACTGAGAGATTCTAACAAAACAGAATTGAGCGATCATATATTCAAATAGAACTGTTCCTCTGGTAGTCTGACAAAACAGGAATACTTGTGGCACCTTAGAGACTAACAAATTTATTAGAGCATAAGCTTTCGTGGGCTACAGCCCACTTCTTCGGATGCCCACGAAAGCTTATGCTCTAATAAATTTGTTAGTCTCTAAGGTGCCACAAGTACTCCTGTTTTTTTTGCGGATACAGACTTACACGGCTGCTACTCTGAAACCTTACAAAACAGAGTGATTAAAACTTAGCAGGAGGCTCTCAGCTGTTCTCTCACCAAATAACTGCAGAGGTTTCATCTCTGCTACGGTCAGCCAAGGAAGGTTTTGTTTGGCATCTCTGTAAGGATACAGCTGACTTTGACAGGACAACATCCCACTGTTAAAATCTGTGATTCTCACCTCAAAGCAACATATTTAACAGCTTAGAACTACTTGAGTAGCTGCAGTTTTATTTTTTATTATGAAAAATGTGGCAAGTCACTTTCCAGCTTCCTTCCCTAGTGACTGCAGAGTTTATATTTCTATAGATTATATTTATGCTTCTAGACAAGTCTAATTATTCTTTCAGACCCTCCTGGGCCCACTTCCTGCTTTCCCACTGTACCCCCTTAGATCATTTCAGCAGAGCTCCAAATGCTAAAAGGGACAGGATGCAGGTAAATATTGTCCTGACAGTAAATATCACCCTGACATCCTGTCACGATGATATTTACCTGCATCCTGTCCTTTTAACAGTTTGGAGCTAGGGAAGTTGTAGAAGCTCCTTCACTCCAAAAGGAGGAGGTTGGGTAGCCATCTGTCTTGGATGGTTTAGACACAAAATCTTGCATCTTGTCAGGAGGGTTGACCCTTGCCTTCCCTTCTAACCCTATTGTTCTATGACAAGGAAAATAGACTAGTAAGTTTACTTTTGTTTAGTCACTATAAGGGTTTTATCCATTTGTACAAGGATGCAGTGCTACAGGTTCAGTTCAGTTTCCTTCAGTTCTGAAAATAATACCTCCTAGCACTTCTATAATGCTTTTCATCAGTGGATCTTAAAGCACTTTACAAAGGAAATCAGTATCATTTTCAATTTACAGATAGAGAAACTGAGGCACAAGGTCACCCAACAGGCTAGTAGGAGAGTCAGGAATAGAACCCAGGTCTCATAAAGCTCACTCCAGCACTCAATCCACTAAGCCACACACCTCTAAGTTAACTATTAAAAAACAAACCAACCTTGTTAAGGCAACTTTTAAAATACATGCATTTTTAACTTGACAGTGTTCTTTTCCCTGAATTGCACTGACAGAATTCAATACTGTGTTTGCCCATGGGAGTGAGGCAGACAAGTTGTAGCAGGAGATTAAAAGGAAGATAGTTTGGTTGAATGCAGGCTAAAATCCTTTCACTTTGTGGACATGCACTTGTGTTCAGGGTTGCTGAAACAAATTTGCATAGTGGGGGTGCTGAGAGCCATTGAACCAAACTCTGTATATGATTGAAACCACTTCAAGCCAGGGGGTGCGGCAGCATCTACGCTTGTGTTAATATTATCTCGTAAATAAAGCTACATTTTCAAGGAAGTGTACCTAGTTATTGAACCAGAAAGGGGCTCTAGTATATGGGCCAGATCCCCAGGTCATCAGCAGCAGCGATCTCTCAATTCGAGATTTACATATGGGTTTAGAGAGGACTCAGGATCCTGGAACCACAGATCCACCTGCAGTAGGTACAGACATTTCCTGGCGAGTCAGCTGCCTGCTGGGAGAAAGTGCTTTCTTTTTCCTTCCTCTTCTCTCTCTCTTTTCAGCTTGGAGGGCAAAGCACTTCTCCTTGAAGCGGGCCACTGCCTGATGGAGGATGCGGTGCCATTGAGGTTGGTTGGTGGCTTGCTCCTCCCATCTTGTGATGTCCATCAGTTTTCTTGAGATACACTTTCAGTGTCTCTTTGTAGCATGTACTCTGATCATCACGGGATCTCTGACCATGGGTGAGCTGAGAATAGAAGGCTTGTTTTGGAAGGCGAGAGTCTGGCATCCGCACACAATGTCCCCCCCCCAGCAAATTTGGTGCGTGAGGATCATTGCTTCAATGCTGGTGACCTTGGCTTCAGTTATATCGGCCAGATGCCCAGGGCACTGTGTCTGCTTTGTGCCAAGTTGTCACTGTTCTAAGATTGCAGAAATTGAGTAAGCGAGCCAGGGAAGATCACCAGTGTGCAGCGTTGATCCTGCAGTGGGCTACATCCAACGTAGGGTTTACATGACACCCTTTTTCAGTGTATGAGGAAAGGGGGACATAGTTAGAACACATATCTGCTATCCAGTCCTGGCCTAAGTATTTAGCCCTTCATGGTTCTTATAGGCTAATGTACGCAAGACCAGCCCTCAGGCTAGTTTAACACAACATATGGTGGTAGCTGCTAAAAATACCACCAGAATCAGAGCAGCACAAAGGAATGCTTTATGCCAGCTGTGCACACTGCCCCTTGACTTCTGCTGCATGTATTTTGGGAGTGTCCACGAATCTGGATCTATGCCTTTATCTTAGATAACTCCATGAGTGATTCCTCATTTCAGACAGACCACATATAATCCAGTTAATTTAATGTTAATATTTAGGGTCAGGTCCTCCAGCTGATGTGAACTAGTGTAACTCCATTGAACTGAATAGAGCTATGCTGATTTACAGTAGCTGAGGATCAGGCTCTTAGAATCTCTCTCTCTCCCCTATTTCATCTCTGCCTAATGTTTCTTTCTAATTCACATATTTCCCTTCTATGATCAGCATCGCAGCAACTAGCCTCAAGTCTAACTTCTTCCAGGCAGTGTCAGTGGATCAGGAAGCCACATGCTCCACAGAACAATAAAGCCATCACTCTGCACGATTTACAGTCCCCACAGCTCCCACAGCCCAGGAAATGAGAGTCCCAAATTGACTCTTGAACCTAGCTTCCGCACACAGCAACAGAATACGCTGCTGTCCTGCCTCCAGGCCAGCTGCAGCATCTTTACGATTTCATAACTGTACAAGTCAGCTCACTAGAACAAAGACTAGCCACAAACCAAACTCTGACACGTTTGCATGCAAAAGGGAAGAGCTTCATGCAGCAGCAAATTAACAAACATGAATTTGTTTGCAAAGGGACTAAATCCTGCTCCATATCAGTCAAAGGCAAAACTCCCATTCAGTGGAAAAAGAATCACAGAAACTAGGAAACAGATACTTTCATTTAATTTGTAAGTGAAAATAGGCTTTGACCTTGCAGTGTATTTAGTAGTGTGTGCAGTTCTGTGGGATTTAAGTTGTGTTTTTCTTATTTCAATTTCAGGAACACAAGACACAAGAGAGCAAGTGGCCACATGAGCCTAATTCCTTTCATGTTGCTTCATCTGAGTTTTCTTTCAAAATTATTAAAGCAGGGTAACAACTAAGAAAAATGTGATTGCCAAGAACCAACCAAATTTTGATGCTCTCTTAATGTATCTTCATTTGCCTGTAAACATATTTCGTGGTCTTTAATATTCTTCAGATGAGATCAACCCCAAATTCATAAGCTTTAGAGCAATTAGATGACCAAAGTACAGAATTACCTGATGAGTTAGTACCACACATCTGACAGTCATGAATTATGGAGATATGAGTTATTAGCGAGGGTGAAGGACCTCAGAATGGGGGCTGCATTGTGGGCTAACTGCTCCAATTTATAGATTTCAAATTCTACATAGAGCAGCTGCTACTTGTGAAGAATAGCAGTACTGTAGTTTCTGCTGCTTAAAATGAGGATAAATATTTTAATCCCAGAAGCAGAAATCAGACACTGAAGAAACCTATTAGATCTTTTTGCCCCTATCTCTACACCTGACAGTAAAAACCCTTTGGTATATTTTTAGTGCTTTCTCTATTTTTAAATTTTCCAGTATTTGTCCTCTCCCCACAAAATGATACCCTTGCCTATATAGATACACACAGACATATGCACATTGGACTACTGTGGCTGTGATGTGGCAAAGAGAATCACAAACAGATTTGGTTTAGATGATGTTGCATGATCCTAGAAACTTTAATACAGGTTCTGGGCTTTGAATGGGAAACTCCAGGAAGCACCCTGGTCACAATGAGGAGAAAGCATTTAAAAAAAAATCACTAAATGGGCCAATTATCAGAGTAAAACTTCCATAGAGAAACCACACAGACAGGTTATCACCAGAGTTTGGGTTTCATCCCAGATCTAAAACTCCCCACTTCAGGGAAGGATAAATGGTGTTACTTAGACACTCACAAAACTTAGTGATGTTGCACTGGCCTAGAATAAGGAGGGTGGGGAAGACTGCAGTTTTGGTTCATTTTCACTTTGAGTTTTGGGGTGTATTCTCATCCCAAACTCAAAGCAAGATGCCAGACTTGCAAATCCATGCAACTTCAAAAACATTTAAGCTTTACCTATGGAGAGAAATCACAGAGCTTTGCACAGCTGAATAGATTGGGATAGCAAGTCAGAGATCTTGGTAAGCTTTGAAAAAGATACATGCTAATGGAATGAAAAAGAGGAAGGATTTAATGAAATATGGTCCTTCCTTTTAGAAATCTAGATTTATTTCTTCATTAAGGAATGCACATGTAACATTGTGTATCAGTGTTATTACAAAGATGAATAGGTGTGATTGTGATCTGGAAAGTAACAGATCAAAACAAGAGGTAGTTCTGATGGATTTTTATGTACTGCAGAAAATGAAACAAAAATTAAAATTAAGATGTGAGGATGAAAGAAGGAAGGTAAAAGCAGGGAAATACACGAGGCTTAATTCTGATCTTACTTTTGCCATTTTTACATTTTGTAGCACCAACAACTTCAGTGGAGTTTTGCTTTATTGTCTTATTGCTATTACAGTACAATCTCAATTATTCAAGTGTCATGAGAGATACTGAGTGCCCAATTCTCCCACCCTTACCCATGTTGAGAAGTAATTTTTTACATGAATTATCCATCCCATTGATTTCAGTAAGATGACTCATTGTACACTACTGCCCAATGTAAGATTGGCAGTATCAGGCCCTAATAAGTTTTGATATCGGAGGGAAATTTCCACGCAATTAACAGATATGAGGGGAGCATGACCCTGTTTTGGATAATGGGGAGTTTCAGATAACTGGAGTTTGGATTGTCCAGATTCTACTGTAATAGCAAAGACTAATTTTTTTAAATAATAAAATAAGAAAAAAGTATACATGTTGGGTTTTGGTCATTTGGAGATGTGTGAAACTCACTAAAATAAAAGAGTACATAGAGAAGTTGTTATAAGGAGACTCTTCATAGTATTTTGACACATTCAGGAAACTTTATAATATTTTAGCACATTCTGAACTAAAAATATCTATTAAAAAGCATGACACTGAATCTCCCAGAGCTATTCATGGCTGCTGGGTGACTAAACTAAGAAATAGTGTCTAAACTAGACAAAGTGCAAAAAAATTGTATTTAACTATGAATCAGTTTGACGCTCAATTAACAGACTTGCTGACTACTAATACAGTTAACCAGGATAGGATGTTATTGTTCTCCCAACTCTGTAAAAGATTAAAACACAAGGCACTCACCACTGGAGATGGAGAAAGTGCGATGTTGCCTATTGATGCTTTCAATTCATCTACAGTTGCTGCACTCTTAAGAATGTCTTTAGCCTGCAAAGGCTTAATCTTAATGTTAAATTTCTTGTGTGACTCCTCTTCTTCTTCTGATTCACTTGAGGAATAAAAGTGCTTTCCTTTGGTAGGTAGATCACAGTTAAAGAATTTTTTGTTCTGCTAAGAGGTAGGCTTTTCATACAGAGTGGAGGCAAAAGAGTACCCCCATCCCCATCTTTTCAAACTCCTAAAGTCAAGTTTTCAAAAAGTGCCTTAGGCACTGTCTAAAGTGACATAGGTGCTTAAGAAGCCTAAATCCCTCTTATTTTCCAATAAGATTTAGGGTCCTAAGTCACTTTGGAAAATGGGATTTAGATGTTTTTGAACATTTTACTCCAACTGTACACCAGCAAGAATGGGTAACAAAGGATACACATTTTTGCTAATTCTGTCACCACTATTCCATTTTGTCATATTTGTATATAACAGATACACACACACACACACACACACGGATGTAAATTGCTGACTGCTCGTAAAAGTAGGTAAAACTGCACTGTGGGATAGCATTAATTTACGAGTAGTCTTTTCCCACCAGTCAGCACTGTACCAGTTTACACTCTGTACATTAATACGTAACCAGGAAGTTTCAGTGGCAGCAGAGGAGGAAGTTATGCGTCTATTTTCCCACGGTCTACTTACTAAAGGCAGCTCAGGGCACAGGCCAGATTCTTGTATGCAGTGTGGCTGCTTTGTATCGCACCATTGACACAGACTACCTGTAAAGTGAGCAAAGCCTGTAAGGGAGATCACCTGCCATGTAAAGGGTGTAGTAGCACCAAATCTTATGCCACTAACTTTCCCTGCAACGTGGATATGGTTGGAGGAAAGGGGATATAGCCACAATATCCCTTCACTGTGCCAAGCCTCAGCTGTGTGTTGCATCCTGGGATAAGAGAGAATTCTTCAGCCTGTTCAAACAAAATGCAGAGGTCCTGGCCAGCAGGAGGAGGATGAAGGGAGAGCACATGTGAGCTTTAAGCCTCCTTCATATGCACACCTCATACCTGTGCTCTGTGTGTCACAGTGGAGGAGATGGGCCAGTGTGTATATATTGTTCTACATTTTGAGAATATCTAAAATGTTATGGCTCCTCTGTACCAAGTAAATAAAACGTATAGCTATCTTAAGGGTTTTCTATGGTGCCTGTCACACCCTAGACACATGTATTTTAAATAAAATATGTATCTACACTTTCACAGCCTCTTACACGTCAATGTAAATGAATGGTGATTTTTAAAAGGGAAATTCATTTGTGCTTAGATTTGCTTTTAGAAAAACAAGATGTCTCCTCTTGCTCCTGCTTACGTCCATTTAAATGGATGAAAGGAAGAGTGTCAACAACTAAACAGCTATTAGATCAGCATAAACAAGCTGGAGACTAAATACAATACTTTGCACATGTCTATATTAACTTCCATCAGAGAATCACAGCATGATTTATAAACACTCCCTAGTGTCACTAGTTCGTTGAGAAGGAAAGTAGTAGCACCCCCATTTTATAGATGGAGAAACTAAAGTATAGTTAGGTGACTTGCCCAAGTGAATCTATGGCAGAGCTGAAAATAGGCTTGAGAATCTAGAGATCTGGGTTCTGACCATTAGATGATGATTCTTACTTTTCAAGACTCATAAATGTAACATTTGCTCAGCTCCTCTAGTCTTAATTCCTTTCTTACAAGGCCAAAGGCGTTCTGCAGAGAGATGTAAACTGCTTCTTTCCTCCAATGAATGAACACACTGCTTCTGCAACCCTTCTAGTTTCTGCCAACCCAGAGAAAAGGGCTAGAAATCTGCTTCTATTCACTGTAAGCATTATAATCAGATCTGTTTTAGTGGCATGCACTGAACATAATTATTTCCCAGTGCACTTCCTATCCACTTACTCCTTTCTGTTAATTTCTTATGAATAAAACAAGGCAATTAGAAGTGCCTTCTGGTTAACTGTATCAGGTGATTTTCCACTGGGCTTCACTTTTAGCTGAGGAATAATAGTGTACAGAAAAATTTCAGTGACCACTCCATGAACCCATGATCATATTACAGTTTGCAAACCAAGATGTAAGGCTAACAATAAAGGATATAGCCTGGTTCTTCTGGTCTGATGCTGTATCCCTCTTCATCAAGCTCAGGTGAATTCTGGGTGGGGTATAAGCAAAGTAATTAAGTTCTTGTTAAACATTTTATTAAAGAGCAGCTTAAGCTATTTCTTCTGTCGGGAGGATATGTCAAAGGAAACACTGGGCTGATTAAGTGAGCTTTACCCAAAATTAGAAAAAAATACCACAAGCTGAAGGGAAGGCTTTGTTTATAGGAGGCTTAACATGGCTGGAGCTGCGCTTGCTAATATCTATAAACTACCCTACCATGCCAAGGTAAATGATATTGCTGTTAACTCTGGCAGTGTCAATCAAGTCCACTGCACAGAGCTGACCTGGCAAGTGTAAGGGTTTGGAGAGAAAAGAAAGGCAGGATTGTAGGAATTGCACAGGATTTTAACAGTCTCGGTTGGGTTGCTGCAGAAACTACTGCAACTATGGTCCACAGAATTAGGCAGGTAAAAAGTGCTGGGAAGAGGGATGGAAACAATGGAAGGCAGACACCAAAAATAAGAAGCCATATAGTATAGAAACACAATTGTTCTAGGGAAGGACTTCTACTCTAGAGCCCACACATTCCAGAATAGCATTCGACCTTGCAGGCCTTTGAGCCTGTAGAATAGGCTATAGAATCAGACCTGTAGGCAGTTAAGGCAGAAGTTATTAGTGCTGCATTTAACAGTTTTGAACTGTTCGCTTCTTTGCAGGTAAACGTCCTCAATGTTCAATTGAAATGTATTTTTCCCCCCCAATTAACTTTGACATATTCCATATTGATGGTATAATCGGTCTCAAATAGACCT
Organism: Terrapene triunguis; assembly: GCF_002925995.2. Lineage (NCBI taxonomy): Eukaryota > Metazoa > Chordata > Testudines > Emydidae > Terrapene > Terrapene triunguis. The sequence goes on from NW_020664561.1 coordinate 50,156,900, forward strand.
TTCCTTATTACTCAGGGTAATTGGTACTTAATGGGTAATTTGAGCTACCCAGTCTCTGGATAATTTTACACAATCTAATTAACATCCGGATATAAAATATATTTCAGAATAAGGTTAGGTTTCAACTACACATTTGTAGGGTGATAAAATAGCTGAATTCATTTTTTTCTCCACAGTGATGTAGTTCAACAGTAAGTTTCACTCCATCACTTAAAGAGGCACACTCAGCATGAAAAAACGGGTTAGTTCCCTCATATCAATTTTTGTGGTTTTACAATTACATTTTCCTCTTTTTATTGCAGGTTTTTCTCTCTCCCCTGTTGCTGCAGGATACATGAACAACAGGGGAAACTACCTATAGTTAAATCAACTGCACATGAAACACTGTCAAATTCACGTCAAACAAAAAAAAAAAAAACCTGGAGATAATATAGTTTTCATGAATCACTCCAAGTTCCAGTAATCTTAGGTGTAACTCGTAACAACAGGCAAAAATTTTCTGAGGGAAGTGTGCCTCGTGACAGTCCCCCCCGCTTGCTCTAGTAATAGTCATTTCCACATAACAATGTGGAAAGGAAAACTGAGTCTTTGTCTGAAATACGTGGTAACATTTGAACCAGGCTGGAGTTATGAATACTCCAGGATGTGATCTTCATTCTGAAGTGTAGAGAATGAAATGAAGATGAGGATGCTGCATATGAAGCAAACACACTTGGATCAGTGAAAACAGTTGTCTACCAAAGTGAGATAATCCTGCAGCATATGAAGGTATATGAATTCCTCATCACATAGCACTGACATCTATTAAATGGGGGGAGGAGATCATCCAGATACTTACATATCTTTCCCAGTCAATCTCTGCATAAAATCCATTTGGAGCTCCATTACTTTTCTTCTGTAATACATTTGAGAACAATTTTACAATTTTTAAATTCAAGAGCTAAGAATCACACAATGTCTATCTGGAGCAAACTACTGAAATCTGTCACAGAATGGCCAGACTAGCAACCCTCTAAAGAAACTGGTCAGTACAGTTAGATGATTGTGATATCCCTATATAACAAATAGCTATTTCATACAAACGATAAAATTTTTAAAATAATGTAAAAGACTGATTTTTTGTAACAAATAGGGCAGTTCAAAATCCACAGCCCAGCAAATAAATGGTAGTTTGCATTTCTGTAGAATCTTCCACATGTCTGTTTCAGTGCACTTTATAAACAACCATTAATTGAAATCCACAACACTCCTGTGAGGAAGGGAAGCAAAATTATTAATTCATTGTGCTGTGACACTTCAGCACATTTATAGTGCTATAGGTTCATGACCACCAAGTATTGTACAGATATCCACAACATCTTCTCTTATTGAGTATACATAGCTTTCTTCAGATTGCAACAGTGGTAGTTGTGGGGTTACATATACACATGTGTACATGTAGAAAGCCTTGTCAAAAGTAATGTTTCATTAATATAATGAGCCTCCTTGCTTAGTCATCATCCACTGCTTTAGTCTTTTCTGGAAAAAAAATCATGATATGCTAACAGGTATTATTGGTTTCTGCAGAAACTAATGTTGCTTTCTTATAGGCAGTAAACTGTATTCATTGCAAAAATGGTGCTAAATGGTGCAGCAAAAGTGACTAATTTTCCACCTGAGGTGTGTGCTGGAAGTCTAAAGAGGCTCAGATTGATCTAGGGTCAAACTCTGCTATTATTTACCACACACACCCCCACAAACCCCACCCAGGGCAAAAATGGTTCCCTTGTCAATATCCGTTAATTAGCAAAAACAAAAACTGATAGCTGGGCAGAGTTCTGGCCTTAGCTTGAGAACTTGTACTCTCAATGTAAATTTTAACTGCAAAGTTATAAAACATTTACCCAAAGGAGTTTATAAAAGAAACCCTAATGCACCTTTCCACAGAGTGGCGCAGATGAAGACCACTATAATGTTCAGACAGGAATTGCGCTGCATTTCTGATGTCACTATGGTTAGGTTCATCTTAAAGCAAAGTCAACTGTCTCTTCACCACACAATAAAAAAATGCCAAAGAAGTCTCTACAATTAAAATGTACTGTATGTGCAGCAAACCAATCTCTTTTCAAATCAACAAGCTGTTTACCAGTCGGAGAGATGTCAAACTAAGCACACTTATGCAAGCTAAACATGTCAGGCCACACTTAAGGCACTAAATATGTTTAAACAATCCTCTAATTTAGATACTTAATATAGGCCCAGTTTTCAAACTCAGGAGCTAAATTAGACAGCACCCAGAATGGAACTGGGTTAACAGTAGCACGAGGACACTCAAATGCCCAAATTTAAAGGCCAATCCAACCTCCACTCAAATCAGTGGAGAGACTCCTATTGATTTTAGTTGGATCAGGCCACAAAGCACCTAGGGGCTTGTCTATATGAACATTTAGTTCGCAGCAAGCTGGTGTGTGACGCTACCCTGATGTAGCCTCCTGCAAACCAGCTGTCTGTGTGGACCCTGCTGATGCACATTAACAGTTCTCTAATGCCTTTTGAGCTAACCCTCTTTGAAACAGGACTAATCAAAGCACATTAACGAACGATTAACGTGTCCAGAGGGTCCGTGCAGATAGTTAGTCTATGGCAGGCCAGTGTGGGGTAGAGTCACACCCCAGCTTGGTGCAAACTGCTCATGTAGACAAGCCCTAAGTCTTTCTGTTTTTATATCATGCTCATCACTGTAGTATCAAAGCACCTAAATGCAGAACTGAGTACCTTATTTTAGAGGCTGAGAAAAAACTGAGCTTTGAATGTGCTCTGCGTAGTTGTTAATCTTTACATTTTTAGTAATAAATTTGTATTTATAGCTAACATATCAGAAGTCTGAAAGCTAGTTTTCCTAATGTGTTCAACAATTTTTAAAACATTTTTTTACTCACTGTTTTTATTACCCTTTGGACGCTTTAAACTGAAATCTGTTTCCTTACCGAAATTTTTTTTCCTCCTTCACGTGCACACTCTGGTTTGTTATTGAAGGGTGGCTCATGAGGATGAGGGCTGGGAAGCTGGAATGGATTTTGTTTTTGTAGAAAAAGTGTTAAAGTATTGGGAGGGTTTTAAACACACAAAGAATGACATGGAGTTAGCAAACATACTATACAGTTTAAAAAAAAGAAGGTTGGCCAAATTTGGTTCTTTTAAATGTAAAGGAAACATTGGGACTCATACCAGGGCTCTATTCACCAGACAATAGGCTTGATGGATATTGGGCTACAGAGGCTTTATGGTATTTTGTATCTCAAGGACGCATCAGATCCTATTCCTGGTTCAGCAAGCACTTAAAGGGCCTGATCCCACAGGATTAGGCCCTGAATCTGTAAAACGGGCAGGAAGAATCAGGTAGCGTATCAGAAGCTCTCACACTTTTCGTAACGTGTACTCCTTCTTAATAAACATCCCTTCTTGACTGTCTCACGGACACCTCCGCTCTACTTGATCCACAGACCCCCTTCCCTCCCATTCACAATCACCATTTCACTCCTGTGGCAACTACAGCAGTTGCTTGCATGGAAAGGTAATATTAGGAAGGGATTTACTACATTTTGTCTGTCTATTAATGCATGTTAGCAGCTGGAAATGGGGAAGGAGATGTCAGCACCATCTGGCCACCAACTGTCCACGGACCACAACTCGAGAACTTCTGCTCTATAAAAAAAGATCAGCGCATGTCAACAACGGATACAGTCAGAATGGCTGGGATTCTGTAGTTTGGGATTTCAAGACCATACCGTGAAGACAGCATACTGAAGAAGGTTACACAAAGGGTTAGATTCACAACAGGACTTATGAGAATAACTGCCACTTTAGGCGTCTAAGTTGCAGCATCAGGTCTCACTGGGATTCACGACACCCCCACTCAGCTTCTGTCAAACCCTGAAGCCTCCTAAACTTGTTTGGTGCTTAAGTTTTCGCAGTAAAAGTTTCCCTAGGCACTAGGGTTGCCACGTGTCTGATTTTCGACTGGAACACTCAGTCAAAAAGAGACCTTGTTGGCTCCGGTTAGCACTGCTGACCGGGCCATTAAAAGTCTGGTTGGTGGCGCAGGCAGGCTCCCTACCTGGATCCACGCAACTCCCGGGAAGCAGCAATATGTCCCTTCTGCTAAGGGAGTGGCCACGGGGGCTATGCATGCTGCCCCTGCCCCAAGCACCGGCTCCGCAGCTCTCATTGGCCAGGAACTGCACAGCCCCTGTGGCCACCTCTCCCACTAGGAGCTGAAGGGACATGCTGGTTGCTTCCCAGGAGCCGCCTGAGGTAAATGCCACCCGGAGCACGCACCATTCCCTCCTCCCAGACCCCAAACCCCCTGCCCCAGCCCTGGGCCCCCGGCCACACCCAAACTCCCTCCCAGAGCCCGCACCCCCTCCCACACTCCAAATATCCCTCATCCCTGGCCCCACCCCAGAGCCTGCACCCCAGCCACAGCCCTCACCCCCCACACACACTCCAAACCCCTCTGCCCCAGTCCGGAGCTTCCTCCTACACCCCAAACCCCTCATCCCCAGCCCCACCCTGGAGCCCGCCCCCCCACCTCTGCCCCAGCCCCGTGAAAATGAGCGAGTGAGCGAAGGTGGGGGAGAGTGAGTGACGGAGGGAGGGGGGATGGAGTGAGTGGGGGAGGGCTGAGGGGAAGGGGCAGAGCCTCAGGGTAGGGGGCGGGGTTTTCTGCAATTAGAAAGTTGGCAGCCCTACTAGGTGCCTATGTTTCTGCCTCTGCACCTGCACATGTACTCTCTGCACACATACTCTCAATGTGATACACAAACCAGGGGAAGATAGGTGTTCCTTTGCCTAACTCACTTGCAGGACCCAATCCACTAGGAGTGTTCAGAGGCTGCTTATCAGAGAGCTCATGTAAAATGGCTGGGGGCAGGGAAAGAGGGAGAAGAAGGACCTCACTCATAACTTTTAGCCCAATTAGGGATTTGTGGGGCCCTGGGCCAGAGCAAGTGGGGGGCCCCTCCTCACCCCTTTTGCTTGCAGTCCCCCCGGTTTCCCCCCCCCCAAGCACTCTTGCCGGGGAAATGGGGTCAGGGTGTGGGGGTTTGCCCTGCCCCGCCCCTCAGCCCGACACTCCTGCTGGGGAGCGGGGTCGCAGGCTTCTCCTGCTCTCCGGCAGGAGCACTGGGTAGGCTGAGCAGGTCGGGGCATGGGGCTGCCCATTTTAGCTCAATGACTTGTTATCACGGACGATAAAACTGCTAACCGTTTGCTATTGAAGAGTGCCTGTAATACTAGATCTAAACAACAACAATTGCTACTTCTGCTACTCTTTAGCATCAACAACAAAAAAAGCCATGATGTGGCTACCCACAACTTTGGCACCCGATCCTGCTATCACTGAAATCAATAGTAGTTTTGCCATTGGTTTCAGAAGGTCTTTCAATCTATTAAGTCAGGGGTGGCCAACCTGAACCTGAGAAGGAGCCAGAATTTACCAATGTACATTGCCAAAGAGCCACAGTAATACATCGGCAGCCGCCATCAGCTCCCCCCTGTTCCCAGTGCCTCCCATCCACCAGCAGCCCCACTGATCAGCACCTCCCCAGCCCTCCCCGCACCTCCCGATCAGCTGTTTCGTGGTGTGCAGGAGGCTCGGAGGGGGCGGGGGAGGAGAGAGGGCATAGCAGGCTCAGGGGAAGGGGTGGAATGGGGGCAGAGTCAGGAGTTGGGCAGTGAGCACCCTCCTGCACATTGGAAAGTTGGCGCCTGTAGCTCCAGCCCCGGATTTGGTGCCTATACAAGGAGCCGCATATTAACTTCTGAAGAGCTGCATGTGGCTCCGGAGCCACAGGTTGGCCACCCCTGTATTAACTTAACTCTTCATTCTTAGACTCCCTATATAGGGGGCATCCACCTTACACTTTTTTCTTGCTTCAAGAAGCGCAGTGTGGTTATGTCTGTATACGTGACACAAAGATGAACAGAATTCCCCCACACATCACTATCTCTGGGTAAGTATGTCACATTTACAGGAGGCCTCAGAAATTGCAGAGGGAGAAAAGGAAAGTTGCACTGCATTTGAAACATGAGGAGTACTGCATATGGAGAAGAGATAAGGCAAATCCCTGACTGCAGCTGACATAGAAAAGAGAGAAGAAACAGTGAGAGCAGCAGAAGACAGGAGGCAGGGCCTGCTCCAGGTTTTTTGCCACCCCAAACAAAAAAAAAAAAAAAAGAGGGGAGAGGGGTCCGGAGTGCCGCCGCCAAAGGGAATAAAAGGGGGGCCAGAGTCCAAGGGCAGAAAGAAAAGGAAAAGAAAAGGAGCAGAAGAGGAGAAACAGAGGTTGAAGACCAGGGAAGACAGATTTGTACATTCCACAGTTTCATGTAATCTGGAAAGCTACATTTTTTTCCTTTCTTTCTGATGAATAGAGCCTTGATTAAAGTGTTACCCAACGTTTAGTATTCTGAACTTCATTTCTTGACATTTCTTAACAATTAATGACAAGGGGCTCTATGAGTGCAGGGTTATCACCAAGCTAAGGATCTTGGGTCAGATGCCAAAAGACTTGTGCCTCTTAAAGCGGTGATTAGGCCATCCAATTTGTGTGTGATTTTACGGGAGACACATTTTATTTTTAAGGACTGGTTTAGTTTCCACTCCAGAGCTCTGAGTATGATGCAGAGCAACTTCAAACAGTTTCCCAGTTGCACCAGTTTTCCTTCTGAATATGTTCCTGATTTTTATTTTAGGCATGAGCTTTTTAAATCCGAGTACAAAATCTCTTTTAAAAAAACAACTTACAGTAAAATTGATGTCTGAACCCAACATACTTCTTTGCAAACTTGAAATTTAGGAATCAAAACCCCTCTAAAGTCCAGTTTTAGTAGGGACATTCATTCCTAAAACCATAAGTTAAAGCAGCCATAATTTTGAAGTAACAACTCTCCTATTTTCAATTTAATATAGAAAATAAAAATTGCACAGAAAATAGTCAAATTTGTCACATTTCTCTTAATAACCTTTCAGATTATTAATCCATTGTGCAGAAAATGCTGTACAACATTTTTCCATAAAAAGTAAACATTCATAATAAAAAAGCAGCTTTCAAATGCTTGATTTTATTTAACATTACCTTTGAACTATTTTTATACAGGATTTATAAAGTGGCTGTATGTACAACAGAGATGATTTTGGCACTGCAGCCATCCTGGCTGCTTATTTTTGACAAATAATCTTCCCAGACTGAATTCCTCTGATTTAAACAAACAGCTATCTCGTAAAGAGAATTTTTAATGTCTTTACTACATTAAATGGAAATAGAGAGAAAGTGTAAGACTTCCTTATGCTGATTTGCAGAGAACAATGCTTTTAGACAGACACAGACTGAATGCTATTAAAAATAATTTTATAAGAAGAGTTCAGTACTTACAATTCCATCCCTGTCTGGTGATCCTCTGCAACAAAGAGAAAATACATATTAGTCAAAAAACAGACTAATGCAGCCTTTGCTGTTTAACCTTTGGAAACAATTTTCTCGGCTAATTCACATGAGCTGTGGTTTTTATGGTCAACTACTGTCACCCACCTTCCAATTGATAAGAACCATAGGACTGCTGTGGTAACAACATTTTCATAGGTCTTAATATCTCTTTCATGGGATTTGTACACCGTACCCTTCTTATGGAGGAATGTGGACTTCTGTTTTCAATGTTTGTTCTTTACATTCACATTCTGATATTCCTTTCTCCCAAACCTTCCTAGAGACATGTTGTACGTTCTTTTAGAAAACACAGTAGAAATAGATATACAGTGACAATTTAGGGCCAAATCTGGCAAATACTTTCTACTGAACATTGTCCTTTCTTCTGAGAGTAGTAATTGCACTGAAGTCAGCAGGACTAGTTATCGTATTAAGGACTGTGCTTAGTAGCGTTTGCAGAACTGGGCCTTAAGCTATAGCAAACATGGAACAGCTACAGATATGGCAGTCATGTTTATTTAGCATCATATAAATATGGTCAAGTGTTGAGTGAAAAGATAAGTAATTATTAAATCCAGCCCCCACTCTTCCCTCTCCCATACCCGCCACATCCTTCAGTCTCATCCAGTGCTATAGATATTCCAAAGACTGATGGTCAAGACTTATGACATTGTAGAAAATCTACAGGCAGCTACTGCCAACTCAAGTATAATTAAACGCACCAATGTCCTTCATTGAACCACTCGATAATTATTGTGTATTTGCCTTTTCTTATTCTCTGATTTAATATTTAAATCTTACTCATTACACGAGGTTCCCAAAATATTCTTCTAAAGCAGCAGATGTAATATAAGATTCCATATTCCACATGTGTTCCTTAAGCTTAGTGATTTTGGTTTTGGGTAGGGAATATTTAGACTCCCTAGAACTGCATGTTTGAATCCCTGCAGAGATGGCTCAATTCTTCCTCCTTCAGAGGTATTAGTGGACTGCATATTGTGTGCTTGTGCCCAGGTTACCAAACAATCCAGATCTGTCTGTATCGGTGACCTGTCCTCTTCATTATTTACCATTCCAACTTCTGTGTCAACTGCAAACTTTATCAGTCATGATTTTTGGTTTTCTTCCATGTCATTGATAAAAATGTTAAATAGTGTAGGGCCAAGAACCAATCCCTGCAGGACTTCACTAGAAACACACACATTTGATGATGAGTCCCTGCTTACAATTAAAACAAATGTGACTTTCAAATTAGCTCAGGATGATGAACACTGTGCACATCAATATCAGACAAGTAGCTTATTTTATCAACTAATTAAGTAACTTTAGAGTTTTTTCCTGGTCTCAGAATTCCTTCTAATTCCATTTCCCTTCACTCACTCAAGCAAATGTTCCCATCTCCTGTAGGCTTTTCATATGCTCTCTTGATCTGTGCTGGTTTCCAAAGATCGCTGACCTGATGGCTTCAAAGGCACCCCATTGGATTCCTGGCTCTGCGACCATCTGAATCCAGATGCGTTCTCTGCTTTAGCTTAAAACTTTTGAATGTGGAGACTTTGCAAATTCCTCTGGATTACATCTGTGCTATTTCAGAATTCCTGTTCTCCAGGAATTAACTTGTCCCATTAATATTGATTCTGGACCTCTATGTAAGCTCACTATGCATCAGTACCTTTGTTGGATGCTGAGACAGATATGACAATTTCCTGCAGTATCCTTGAAAACCCTTATTGTATAAAACAAATTTAATTGTGGGTCACGATTGTATGTAACCTCTCGGGGGGGGGGGGGGCGGAGGGAAGGGGGAGAGGTGGGAAGAGACGAGACCAATGAAAAAACTGGGAGTTCAAAAGACTACACTGAAAATGTGCCAGACAAATATAGACTTTTGGGACAATAAATGTTAAGTGGATTTCCTGGGGAATCCCTGGGAGAGGTTAATGAAAATTACCTAACTATGGGTTATGCAAAAACCCAGCCTGTTGAAGCTATGCTCTGAGGAGAGGCTCTTAGTCTGCTGATAACCCGATAAGCCTAATCTGTATAAAGAAATGGCTGCTCTTCCCAGCCTTTGTTCTGGTTCTGGATCTAAGACAGATGTGAACTTGTAATTATGGGGGGAAATCCAATGGTGGTTTTTGAAGGACTGAAAACTACAAGAAGTTGGGGTGACCTCTGCTAAGCTTTTAAAGCAGGCATGTAGGTTCTTTTAATGTATTTTCTCTGTAATGTTTTTACCTTAAAAATAAATGTGCTTGCTTAGAAGGAACTGTGTGGTAACCTACAACTGCAGGCAACAGGCCGGTCTAGCCTTCAGAGAAAGCAAAGCACAGGGACCGTTCTGTTTAGTGCAGTCCAGGGAGCTGTGTAGCCTTAAAACCCCTGGTGAGGAGGGAGTGAGGCCTGGGTCTGCCCCCAACAGAGGTGATGGCTGGGAGCTGGAAATCTGTAAGTAGGTGCCATTCAGGGACCATGGAGGGGAAAAACTCAAATGCAATTATCCTGAAACTGTGACAGATGCATCGTGTCTGATTGCTGACATGCCCATAGGTCTTCTTGGGATGTGGCTATGGTAAAAGAATCAGTGCTGTTGCTGCAGCTTCTTCCAATGGACAATTCCTGTATGTTCTTCCAAATTACATCTCTTCGTACCTAATGTAGCCAATTATTTTAGTTTATTATTTATTTATTGTGTGATGTTATGATTAATGTGTTATATTACATATATTTATTGTATGTTAATTAGAGTTAATTTGAAGGATTATAAAAGTATAAGATTAATCAGTATTTAGAGGAACCAAGTATTAGACATGAGTAAGACAAGCTGAAATGCAAAAACCTGTAGGTTGAGGCCTGCAAGATTTTAGCTTAGCTATTTAAGTGACCAGGAAATAACCCGATGCTCTAGGATTATGGGAAAAGAGGTACCAACTGGTAAAATTGCAAACAATTACCCAAAAGATTAATATTAGATCATAAAAATACTGTAAAGGCGCATCTGTCTCTGCATGTGTCTTATCCACAGAATACAGGTTGTGTGTCAATGCTAATGAGAATAAAGGGAACTTACACAGTCTATAGAAAACTGGGGTCCCTTAAGTTTCCAGGGGACACAAACCAATAAGAGAAAAGAGGGTTGGCACTTTTATGGACATGTGCAGAATGTAGGTATAGACAGAATCACATTATAAAAAGGGGATGCCCAGAACTGGAAAATTGAGCTCCCTCTGAGAGACTCCAGCAGGAACCATCCCTCTACTGATGATCAAGCCATGAGAGACCCATCAGATCTTAACACTGTTGTTAAGGATGTGTGTATAACTATATTTGTAACTTGTGCATAGGTCTGTATAGAACTTCTATATGTTTGGATGATCATAACTTTAATAAAACTTGTAAAACAGTCTAGACCTTGTACTTGTGAATGTCTGTGTGGTCACTACTAGAGAGACTAACTCTGAAGCAAGTAGCAGAGGTGACTTTCACTCTGTTAAGCTTGAAACTGTAGCTGCCAGAGCCGAACCCACTACCACATTACAAAATTCACTTTAAATAAAATAATAGGCTACACTAACAGCAGCATTCAGTGTCAATACAGCCAATAGATTCCTGTCTCCCTTCTGTCCTCAGCTTAAAATATTGCAATCAGTTCAGTTTCCTCTCCTCTCCACACCTCTACTTTATTGAGTTTGTCCCTTTTTATGGCTTCATTCCCTTTTGGAAACTTTGGAGTTGATTGTCATCTCCACTTTCCTCCTTATTTGAGCATATGCAGCCAAGGTCAAGCCACCTGCTCTTTGTCCCCGGTTCACTGTTACCTGTGCTCTTGCAGACTGAGCTAATTATCCCTTCGCAATCCACAGTCAGATTTATGAAATGTTAACAAGATTCTTTTATAATAAATCTAGCTATAAATATACATTTCATTCTATTAATCCTTGATTATAATTACAGAAAAAAACTAGCATGATCAAGCAAATTGGATTACTAAAGCACTGTTGAACTTAGTTAATACTAAAGTTGCCTATTTTGAGTTGGCATCTTCATCCAAGTTTTCACTGACTTTGCTTGAGTTGTTCATACCTCAAGCCCATGGGTGATATGTTTTCAAAGCAGTTACAGACATAATTAGAATCTTCAGAGCCTCTTCAGCTGGAGAGACTCAACCTGTTAATGTCTATAAGGAATACTTGATCTCACTACTGACTCGCTCATTGTTGTAATTTTTTACTCAGGAGCTCAGACACTATGGTGATGGGCATCAATGTAAGACCCTAGCTACCTAGATTGATTTTGGGTCTTCAAATATGACAGTCATATACTTACTATTAAGGACTAAGTACAGGAGGCCTGTTACTGACTCTATAGAGAGCCCTTCTCCTTGCCCTAAATTTTCTGTCAAAGGGTTATGTTTTTCTATAACAGTTGCCAATGCACGAGTAGAAGTAGAGAATGTACCCTAGTGTCTAGAACTGCATGAGTGTGATGGGGTGGACCAGGCCCAAAGGCCCCTTGCTGGAGGCCTCAGGGTTCTGCCACACCCATCCCAGTGGAGAGGTCCTCCAAGCAGGCTAGAGTGGCTGCAGGGGAAGCAGCCAATCAGGGCCCAGGAGGGCCATATAAAAGGAGCTGCAGAACAGAGCAGTAGTTAGTTGCTGCATGGAGCAGGAGAAGAATGGACTGCAGGCCTGGCTGCCTGGAAGAGCAGCAGGACTACAGACAGCTAAGTCTGCTGGCAGGGACAGGGGGACCAAGAGGCTCCTGTCTGGCTGCTAGGGACTGAGTAAGGACTGAGCCTGGGGAGGGCTACAGAAAGATAGTGTCTCCAGGGAGGAACCCTGGGGATACTGCCCCATATCAGGACTGGACTACTTAAATACTAAAGCCCAAGGAGGGCTAGAGAGAGAAACCACCAGAGGGGTACTGAGATAGGCCCCTGTGGACTATATACCGAAGAAGGAGTTTGTGCTGGCTAATGTGCAGACAGTATGACTCGGCCGGAGGGCTGAGTCAATGAAAACCCACCTGAGAACCACTGAAAGGGGTCTCCAGACCAAAAGAACATAGACACGCCCAATCAGAAGGGGGCACTCGCGAAAGGTGGGTGCCAGCCTCGTTACAAAGAGACTGACAAATAAGTGTGTCTTCCACTCTCATGCTATGCTGTCTCTGCACTGTGAGCCAAAAAGCACTCATTACACTTACGACAAGCATGTTTTAAAAAAAATTCCAATAACTGCCACAATGGCAGTAGGACATTCCTACTGCTCTGTGCATGGGAGTCAGCCGACCCATGGAAAGGAAAGGCAGAGCGTGAGAACACTTGTAGGATCTCATTTTGGGGTGAATTCTATTGAGGGCAGGGCCTCATGCATGCATAACGAAATAGAAGCTAGACTGTTAGACAAACTCAGAGGAAGTGAGGAAGTGGGGAGTAGTGAATGACAAAAGATGTAGTCCCACATTTTCTAGTGGTTGGAGGCCGAGGAAGTAGATATTTGTGGTTCTGCAGCTACAAGCTAATGAGTATTCTCCTTTTGCTCAAGTATTAGCACTACCAAGTTTTACAATGGACACATTAGCATAATTACTGCTTATGGTTGCCATTGTTTCCATCCTACTAACTTCTATGCTATGGCACCCTCAAAAGGAAAAAAAAAAAAATCACCCCACCCACTCCATCAAAGCAGGAAGATAAGCCACCTCCGTAGCTTGCTAATTAAAGTGTTTTCCCTAATATAGTCTCTCCTACCAGCTCATTATCAAAAACATCCTCTTCAGGAGTCATTATCTTAACTCTTTCATCAGCGTTCCTACAGCCTCTATAAAAACACATCATTTGAAATTAATTGCTTGAATTATGTTGTGCAACTGGTTAGATACAATGTAGTAACTAGATGTTGGTTTCATTGATTTTCTTTAAGCAAAAAATATTTATGGTCTTTGTTTCCTGTATCTTTATGATAAATTATAAATGAAACTACATATGACCTATGTGGGTGTCTTTGTAGTCGGGCTGGCTGACAAATAGGCATTTAAGTATGCATCTCATGTTCTCTTACTAAATCACTCCAGGTTTTGTTTTGTTTTTTAGGTTCTCTGTGTTTTTAAACCACCCCTCTACCATTTTTCATATTATTGTCTTATTTCTGACTCCAATCCACTTTTTATTCACTGCCTTTTCCTTTTATTTCTGTTCTACCCATCCCAGCCCACCTCTACCACCTCATGGCTACTTGCTTTTTTCCCCCCATTTCTTTAGTTTTATCTGTCTGTTCCCTTCCCCTTCTCACTATTGCCATCTACCTCCCCATCTCTTTGCCTTCATCCCATCTCTTCTCGACTTGCCTCACCTGAAGGGTGACCAGATAGCAAGTGTAAAAAATCAGGATGGGGGTGGTGGGTAATAGGTGCCTATATAAGAAAAAGCCCCCCAAAATCGAGACTGTCCCTATAAAGTCGGGACATCTGGTCACCCTACTCACCTGCCTCATAGCTGTTATTTGAGACAGCTCAGAGGCTCACATGCTGTTCCCTAGTCAAAGAGTTCAAGTAGTTGGTTTGAGTCTGTGGTATCTGTTGCTAAGCAACCCATTCACAAGCAAAGGTTGCAATATAACAGTTGTTACCATTTTGCTGATGCAATGGCCCAATTTTTTTTTTTTTTTTTTTTTAAATACAGGCCTTTTCGCTTTGCTTGAAGCACAGATTTCCAGGGATTAACGGCTTGCACAGGTATTTTCAGGTTACTGATGAAGATGTACGGGAACTTCACCTCCTCTTTTTGAAGGCAGAAGAAGCCATTGCCTGCGGCATCAAAATGTAAATTGGAAACAACATATTTATTATTCTCCACTTTGCCTATGGCAGCAAAATCCTACAACTAGCCCCATTTCGATGTGGATCTCAGTGACACAGCAACATCAAGCAGAAGCGGAGAACTGGCAAAATCAGAAGCAGCACAGAGCCCTCTAACGACCTATAGAAATACTGTTGCAAACAAGCGGCTAGATTCTGTAAGCTGTCTTCTGGAAAGACTGCTCAAAGGCCTACACCAGGATACGAATTATCCACAACCTCCCTTTCATCAAAGGGAAGGGAAGCTGGTCAGCACCACCTAAAGAGATGACAGTGGCTAAAAAGGGGACATAGCCAGGGTAGCTAGGGATGCATTGAATCAGTGCATCTGCTGGGCAGATTTCAGCAACAGGGTTCCTATGGCACCTCAACTGCAGATTAAAATGGTCCTCACTAGGTGGAAGTCAGAGGGAGGATGTTGTAATCAAAAGCACAATCTGTCCAGGAAATGCTGGATATGTTCACCGAGTTCTAGTGATGGTCACATCGGTATCAGATAATTTAGCAACCATGTGACTGTGGTATTAGTGTTGCCACCCGTCCAGGTTTTCCCAGGATCATCCCTTTTTTGAGGTGACTGTCCTGGGAAGTCTGTAAGGATGTTCAGTATACATGGCCAACTGTCCAATTTTATGGGCTCAGGAATATCCCAGATGTTCCTTATTTTTTGTACCTCAGAGGTAGCAACCTTATGTGACACATTTTATCTGGGCAAAATAATATGGATTTCTCCATTGTCAAAAGTTAAGCACATCTGAGAAGCCTTAATTCCCTACCCCCACCCACCCACACTTTCTTCCATAAGTGTATCACTCCTCCAGAGGTTGCTGTACGCTCAGTTGTACAGCAGGTGACATTTTCTGTAGTCTTCTTCTGTTGCTCTTTCATTTATGATTCTAGTTGAACAAGGTATGTTTTCAATTAAAACTTTTCCAAAATACACTTATTATAATGGTATATCCCTTACCAAAGAACCCTACAGCATGTTGCAGCATTAGGACAAAATCATATACTTGAAAAGGAGCACACTAAAATATATGCCACTTCCCCTAAGTGGCTGCAGAAATTGAATGTTTTCCATGAAATGAAAACAGTACTTAGAACAAGCCAGCTTAACAGCGAGAACCCTTAAGAATTAGTAATCCTATTATGCATGAGCATCATCTACTCTCAGCAATGAAACATCACCTTGAGCCATAACTACTTCTGAAAGCACATAAATACAAAGCCAGTTGAGTGTTTTACTACTCCAAGGACTGGCCTTGACCTGTTAAGACAGCATATTTAAATGGATGGTGCATCTAAAGAGGATTCTCAGCAGACCACATGCAAGTTGGTAGTTTAGACAGAGACACTCACAGCAGTAATATTCCTCTAATTTGCACACCATCACCGCCACAATCGGGAAACGTGCCTGAAACTAAATTGTCCCTACAACATTAGATGGAAACAAGCATCACATTCATTTGGCTACTAGATTAATATGAACATAGGACACAGGATTAGAATGGATCCCCTGGTTCCTTGAGTCTCGTTCTACTGCAGGCAATCCTGCCATATAATCCTTGTTCATAAATTTGTCCAGGTCCACCTTCAAGTAAGTTACGATGCTTTACCCCACTATTCCTAGTGAAAGGCTGTTCTGGAACCTCAAACCTTCTTTTGGATTTCCAGCCTAAATTTATTCATGGCCAGATTATACCCATTTGTTCTTGTGCCAACATTGTCCTTTAGCTAAGGGAAATATTTTAAAATGTATTGTTGAATACTGCACTGACAGTTTTGAATAGTAATGTATACAACATATGTCAAGTGTATAGAGCACTTCTACAATGTCCTGGTATAAACATTTCAGTCATTCACAAATACATGAAGTTGTATTGCAGACTTACGTGGAATCAGTGTCCTTTTCCTTCTTCCGTATTCCAAAGGCCTTCCTTGTACGCTTTTTCAATCCTGTGAACAAAATGAAGATGACTCAGAGGGAGATATTAATATCGTGCTAAAATAAATAATGCTAAAATAAAGGTCACATGCTCCATTAGTAGCTGTAATTAAAAACAGATAGGGTTTTACAGCTAATACATACACCTCTACCCCTATATAACACTGTCCTCGGGAGCCAAAAAAAAAATCTTACCGCTTTATAGGTGAAACTGCATTATATCGAACTTGCTCTGATCCGCCAGAGTGTGCAGCCCTCCCCCCCGAGCACTGCTTTACTGCGTTATATCCAAATTTGTGTTCTATTGGGTTGCATTATATCGGGGTAGAGGTGTACTCATACCTTTTACCAGTTCATCTAAAAATATCTATTACTTTATTCCATATTTATTGAACATCACATGTCACTCAGTAATTATGGTCAACAGTTTTAATCATCCATATTAATTTTTGGTATTAAGACAGAATTTCATTAAAAAATGCTGTACACCACGACAGATTATTAGACCACTGAAATACATTTTAAGGAGTAAAATGCTCAAACTAGCTTACAAACTAGCTTGTGTCAAAAGTTCAGAAGAGCACACAATACTTCTACCATCATCATGCTTTTCATATATCCATAGTAACATTTTATACATGTGTATGTGTGTGGAAGGGGGTGTGTGGGGGTGGGTCTGCTTTTTTTTTTTTAAGCCACATGGAAGCAAAAACATCCATACACAATTACCATTTCAGCCTTGCCAATAGATCAATATACTATATATCATTCTGTATGGTCAGTGCTTAATTTGTAATGATAGAGATGCCGGGGCTCAAGTAATTTTTTTTACATTCATAACTGACGCAGGAAGCCCAGAGGTGCCGGGGCTATGAACTGCCAAGCCTAGAGGTATCGGGGCTCAGCCCTTGCAAGCCCTGGCACAAATTAAGCACAGTAGATGCTTGTATTATAAGTATTATAGAATGTAAATTAGCCATCAAAGAAAACAACCAAAAAACAAAGTTTGTGTATCCAACCTGCCACATTGTATGAAGGATACTTTAGGTAGGGAGTAATTTCGACCTTCTTGTACTTGTACTCAGACTTCTGTTGCTACAATGATACCCTTCATTCCACCCCTAGACACAAAGTGCTCCTTCACCTTGCTTCTTGAATATTTCCTGATGGCTTATCTACAAAACAGTGCCTGTGCAATCTGCTCATCTTGCTGTAACAGCAACTGCTACCAGAGGATTGAGGGGTGAAGCAGAGAAAGCAGTTACAAGTGCTTGTTTGGAGCACTGAAATGCTAGTCAAACCTGTTGCAGAGAAATTTACACCTCAAGTGGTCCTTCCTATCTAACTGTAAGTAAAACACCTCTCATGTATTCAAACATCTGCATGCCAGGCTCCCTTCTGGAATCTAGATTACGGCACACATCTTAGTCTCTGTCATTCAAAACAAGAGCCATTCAGTATTTCTGCTCTGATGGTAATCTTTACCTTAAGGCAAACAAATGGCAATCTTTCCAAAATATAAACAGCCCATTCCAAGTACTAAAAATAATAGCAGCGGTGAAGCGTGGTCATAGATACACTAATGACTTCAGGATTTGGCTAAGTGTATCCTTACTTAGTACTAATTCTCACTGACTTCAATGAATTCTGAGTCAGGATAGAGCAAAAGTAGTTTTAGGGTTTCCAGATTTGATCCATAGATAAGGAGGGCTATAGAAGGCTATTTAGATCACCCAGTCTGAATTTTGCTCCCTACATTGAGATATGACATAATATAAATAAACTACTTTTCAGATCTAACAAAATCTCTCCTATTTTCGATGGGCCAAACACAAGGTCCTCATTCAGTCCTTACACAAAATCTCAAAACTTCAAACAAGAGTTTTGAAGGACTGCAAGATTTTGCCCACTGCTGTCAGCAGGTTAAGCTGGTATTTTTCAACCCACTGTCTTACAAATGCGGCCATCTGGTTCTCAGGCACATTCCTCAAAATTAATTTGCTAAAATGTGAGATTTATAGCTTGACT
Source organism: Terrapene triunguis (assembly GCF_002925995.2). Lineage (NCBI taxonomy): Eukaryota > Metazoa > Chordata > Testudines > Emydidae > Terrapene > Terrapene triunguis. The sequence goes on from NW_020664561.1 coordinate 50,175,197, forward strand.
GTGCAAGTTGAGGCCTTTTGTCCTTCAATCCTTTATGCCTATTGCGAAGTCAGTAAGTAATATGTGATATAACCTCCCTATTTAATATGATTTATGTGTATATGAAACTGGTGTTTAAGAACATGCAAAAAAATACTCATCCATTCTGTGATGGGAATAATGACAAGGTTAGCATCAGAATTGTTTAGCTGTCTCTTACAGATCATACATTCTAGGAGAGATTTTCCTTTAGCTCATGTGGTTGGTGGCCTGTATATCTAAAGTTCTGACTAGCCATGATATGCAGCAGTTACAACTATGAAGTTCTTCATGGCACAGGCGCCAACTCTAGGGTGCTCTGGGGCTGGAGCACCCCGGAAAAAAAACTAGTGGGTGCTCAGCATCCACCAGCCACATCTGTTTGGCAGCACCCCCTATCAGCTGTTTGGTGGCTGGGGGAGGGACTTGGGGGAGGGCGGAGAGCAGCAAGTGGGCGGGGGCAGAGCGGGACAGAGAGGTGGAGCAAGGGAGGGGCCTTGGGGCGGAGCAGGGGTGGAGCACCCCCTGAGGAAAAGAAAAACTCAGCGCCTATGCTTGGTGGCCACGGATTTGTTAAACTAGTGACCCATGGACATCTGGTGATACATGAGCACTTGATCATGGATGACACCTCCAGTCATGCTGGTGGGATGGTGGCTCAGAGTAAAAACTCCTGTAAAAACAGCTGTAAACAAAGGAGAGTAGTTGGCACTACGTGACATACCAGCTCTTGGTGAACCATGAGCTGGTATGTCATTTAGTGCCAACTACTCTCCTTTGTTTACAGCTGTTTTTACAGGAGTTTGTACTCTGAGCCACCATTCCACCAGCATGAGTGGAGGTGCCATCCATGATCAAGGAGTCCCAGAGGTACAGGAGCCAGGAGTCACAAGGAGGACCAGAGCCCACCAACAAAAGGAGCAGCAGGAGAGAAAAAAAAACAGGCAGCATGAAAAGGGAACCAGTGATTATGGAATAGGGAAGCACGTGCAGGTAAAGGGAAGAGAATGGATGGGAAGAGATGAAAAGATCAAAACGGGCGATAGTCCAAATTATTGTTTTAAAGAAGATGAAACACACTAAATTAAAGAGTTAGGATACCTAAATACCTACCTACTGTTACTTTTACAGAAAAGACACTGTAGTTGCATTAGCAAACAGGCCATTGATGGGGTGAGAGGTGGTCAGCAAAGACCACACCTAAAAAGATGGTTATCTGAAACACCTCTTCTATAGTTTTATGGGCCAGATTTTCAAAAGTACTAACACCCAGCAGTTCCCATGACAATACTTCTGGATAGATTTTCAGAAGATCTCAGCACCCAATGTACTGTGTTCTTTTGAATCTAGCTGCATGTTGCTAATATGTGAATTAAATTAGTGTCCTTGAGTGCTAATACTAACACATGTGATGTGTGTGACTGAACATACCCAATGTGTATCAGAAGTCTCCAGGGGCCTGGGAAGACTAAAATGAATACTTATACAATTAAAAAGTTTTATATTCTATTTTATATCAAGAAACTTGACCTGTCAGTATAGTGTTAATAGTGATGGGGATTAGAACACAAAGCCTAAAAGAAGGTATGATGAGGAGCACAGGGAATTAACCATCGTGAATGGAGCAAGATTTTGGGACCTGCAAAACCTGTAGTTGTGGGCAGAGGGCCACCCTCAAGATAGAGAGCATCACCAAGTATGTGGGATGTCTCAGCACACTGATGAGTTGCTTCATTAGCTTAGGATCATAATACATGGTACCAACTCCAGAGAAGAAAGGGTGTAAAGAAACTGAGGGACAGCCTCACCTCCCCAAAAAATAACTTCACTGGAGGCCTGAAACATCCTAAAGCCAGACTCAATCCTGAACAGAGAATTTCAAGCCTGATTCACAAGATAAACGTTAGTTTGGAAGTTTAAATGCAGAAATAAAGCGCCGCAGTGGCTGCTTTAATACACCAGTCAGGAATTACAAAACAGCTAATCCATGCACATACTGACCTCTTCAGCATTACAGGGGTAGATGTACTGTTCCTGAATATTTTCTCTAAGATCATCAGGCTAAAACCAATGTTTCTTCCACATCACTCATGTTTGACTCACTTTTAAAGGTATCACACATGTATGGCGTCCCAGTTCCAATTCCAAGATACTAATGATATACAGTGATGTTCCACTCTTAGCCAAATTTGTATTTGGCACCAAAAAAACCCCTAGAGCAACTAGTAGTGCTTAGTCAACTTTTGCACTGATACTTCTCTTTTATGGGACATTAAATTCGCTTTACCCCTATTTAGTATTTAAAGATACAGTCTATGCCCTTTGCCCAGTAGTGTTATGCAGAGTGGTATCAGACATCACAGAAGCAGCAAGGGCAGAAGACTAACTTGATCTGTGACTGGGTGTTTCAGACCAGTTAAAGGCAATAACTGACAACTCTGCTGACGTGGATTATTTTTGTTGTTAGGAGAAAGGGGATAACGTGCCTGGTGACAGCACAAGCAACGTTCTACAAAATGGCAGCTGTGATATCACCGCCTTGGAGTATTTTCCTGTGAATTTCTTACTCTTTTCAGGGCTGACTGCTACTCACAATGGTGCTGTAATGATCATGTTGCAGAAGTGCACTGGGAATAGATTTGGTGGCATTTCAGGCTGAAAATAAGTTTCAGGGGTTTATTTAGAGTTTATAACTCATGGCTTGGGCAGTCCTGATGCCATGCCAGCCTCTGCTAGGTCACTTGTGACAGTCTATTCCCAATGGGCCTCTCTATGCAGGTTGAAAAAGGCATTCAGCACTGCAGGACTATCTTTTCACCTGGGCATCTACCCTGCTTCTACTATCTAATATTGAAATGCTTCCCTGCCTTTCACAAAGGAAGTCCTGGCCTCGTAAATGTATTTTAATGAGCTGTCCCAGTCCCAAACACTTCTTAAAAAAAATTCTAAGTAATGAAATTCCATCCTTGGGCAATGACAGACTTGACACTTCCTGAGACCATTTTAATCTTCAGGCAGCAGCTTTTAAAGTGATGGCTAGGTACTAAAGCAGACTGCCAATTAGCTGAATCCCCCATCTGGCAGCTGCACTCCCTGTATGTATGTTATCCTGCACACTCCTGCATTAGGTCAGGTTCAAAATTAGCTGATCTACTAGTTGGGCCAAGGAGATCCTTCTCCTTGGCCAGATGAGCCTGACCTGTGTTAAATCTGGTCTCAGCTGGAAGTCACTATCTGTGTATCATTCTCTGATGAAGTACATTGTTGGTCAAACCTGTAGTGCAATCAGTGGTCATGGTCTATGCCACAACTCAGAGACCTTGTTTGGTGACTCCAGACAGCACAAACTGAGTTTAGTTAGTTAGTGAGCCAGGGAATTATAAGGTTTTGCCTAGATCCAGTAGCAGCAAAAAGAATCATCCTAACAGATCCGTTTCTTTTCTACAAGGAACACTATCAAACCATGCTCCAATATACCTATGCTGGCTTAGATGTGGAGACAACACATATCCTTGTATGAAAATTATCCATACCCTTAAGTGTGTAAAACAGCTCAGTATAGAGGTTAATTGTTTTGAAAACTGATCCCTATACCAATTCCCTTTTTCCTTTTATTATTTATAGTTGCTAACACCAATTAAATCAAGAGTATATCAGGTATATACTTGACTTTTAGTGGGAAACAAAAATAATGTTTTTGTTTTCAATAAATGTTAATTTCAGTCAAAATTCTCCACCAGTTTTCATAATAGATTTTTTTTTAAAAGCAGATTTTTTTCAAAGATTCAGGAATTAAATTCAAACATTTCACTACATTAATGAAAAACAAACAAATTTATTTTAGCATAATGCAATGTGTTAGCATGGAAACATTCATTGAGGACTGGTATTTTTAATCACGAAAGACTGAAATGCTGGGTATTCCACTAATTAAGTACTAGATATATTTTACTAAGATATAATAGGGAAATTGCATATTTATTTTTATTCGTATAGTAACAATTTTAGAAAATTACATAACTAGTGTATTGTCTGTAGTATCTACAAAAACAACAAGGAGTCTGGTGGCACCTTAAAGACTAACAGATTTATTTGGGCATAAGCTTTCGTGGGTAAAAACCTCACTTCTTCAGTGTCTGTAGTATTGTACATAGGTCAGACATGCATTAGAGTTACTCAGTATGGAGAAGAGCAGAGATTCACAAACTGTAGTCAAAAGGAGAGGCAGTTGGTCACATGGACTTAGCTCTTCCTCCTTACTTCCAGCTCCTAAGATGCCTTAAAATACAGGTAAAAATATATTCTCTGCTTCCCCCTAACTTTACTTTTCTAAGTAATTGCTATAGTTGCACAAGAATGTTATAGGATGGCAAATAGGAGGGCATGTGTTGATACAGAGATTGCCTCAGAGAAAATTAGGTTGACATTATGAAAAATGTTTGGACACCACTGTAGCAGAATGCTATTCAACACTAATTCATTCCAATCAGCATACAGGAATATAAAAATACTATTGTCAGTAAATAGGAAATGACATGATAATGATCACCTTTGGGAACTGAGTAACTGAAGGTAAATCCAACAGCACATAATGAATGGGGACGTAATTATACCCCGCTTTGCTGTATATTAAAATAGTCCTGAAACATTTTCAGCAAAAATAAGTCATTAGTGCATATTCAGAATCATGTACACAAAAGAATAGATGACTTCAAAATTAATTCACAAAAAAGTTAATCATATATGACTCTTAATGGCATTATTACCAGCTTAAGCAATCGCACAATCCTATTGCTGTAAACTCTTGTCTTTTCTATCCTTACACCAATATTCACCACCCTTCCTCCTCATGTCTTCACTCAGACTGTCAACTTGTTTAGGTACTTATGAGAGTCTCTGTAATAATTAGTATCCAAGCACCTCTCAGTATTCCTGTGAGGTATACAACTATTATACTCATTTTGCAGAAGATGAACTGTTACACAGTTCAAATGACTTGCCCAAGATCACACAGGAAATCTGTGGCAGAGCTGGAAATTTAATGGACATCTCGCGATTCCAGTCCTGTGCCATAACTACAGGATTATTCTAATAAATGTTGCTGACTTTGTATTGAGAGCTTTACCAGACATTGAGGTAACAAACCCACATGAGGTTGCCACCTATCCAGGTTTTCCCAGGATCATCCCTTTTTCGAGGTAGCTGTCCTGGGAAATCTGCAAGGATGCTCAGTATACACTCCCAGCTGTCCAGTTTTATGGGCTCAGGATTGACCTAGATGTTCCAGTTATTTGAATCTCGGAGGTGGCAACCCTAACGTACACAAGGAGGCACAACCCAGGTTCCAACAAACAGACCAGAACTGTCGTAAAGTCACAGCCCATACTACATGTGCCATAACTGGACACAGCCAGTTGTATTTCCTATTCCATACTACTGCCAGGTCTCTTGGATGGATAGGCTAAGATTTTCAAAAATCAGAGCCAAAATGTAGGCTCCTAATTCCATATTCAGGCATATAAATATGAGGCCAGATTTCAAAAATGCTGAGCACCCGACAGTTCCCCTTGAAAACCTGGCCACGTATTTATATGCCTGACTATAGATCTAGGAGCCTAACTTTAGGCACGCTCTCTCTCTTTTTTCCCCTCCCCCCTCAACCTTGGTAAAGTCCACTACACTAACTCCCCTTTCGGGCATGAATATTTTCTTCTAGTCTCTATTGTAAAACACTGCGCATATTTGTGGTATTTTACATATGAGAATTAAGAATAAATGTTATAGCTGACAAAACCGAGAACTAAAAAATGGCTGTTGGTCAGGTCCTTTTGTGCAGATATTGATGTGAACGGCCTGCAGGAGAAATCCCAAAGTAAAATTCCACTTGCTCTTTTCTTTGTATGAAATGTTTTTCTCCTGGCTACCGTCAGATAGCCAAAGAGTCTAGCATCTTATTTACCCTTCTTGATACCGTTTTCTTCATATCCAGTTCTCAAATATTCTTTGTGTGTCACATAATGTTCTTCTGTAAGGAAAGGCCTGACAATGATTCTGCAGAAGTAAATTCAATTTATCTAATCTTTACATATTTCAAATGACAAAATTAGTGCAGAGGACGACACACAGCGCCAGCCAAGGAATGCTTTTATTATGTTCATTCTGCAAGCCAAAGTGCTCGTTTTCAACTCGTATGATTGATGCTTTATTTTTCGCTACACTGCTTACTTTGAATGTGTCCTTGAGTTGCAATTCATTTCAATATTCCCTGACATTCTGCATTTGTTGATAGTTTCTGTTACAAATTTCAGTAAGTATGTCTAAACACTAGTTTTCTCTGCATAATGTCAAAATCACATGGGCTAGCATTGGGCTTAGTTTTTAACCTCAAAATGAAACATTAAGTTAATCTCTTAGGGTACGTCTTCACTACCCGCCGTATCGGCGGGTAGCAATCGATTTATCCGGGATCGATATATCGCGTCTCGTTAAGACGCGATATATCGATCCCCGAACGCGCTCACTGTTGACTCCAGAACTCCAACAGAGCGAGCGGCGGTAGCGCAGTCGACGGGGGAGCCGCGGCCGTCGATCCCGCGCCGTCTGGACCCCAGGTAATTCGATCCAAGATATTCGCGTAGCTGAAGTCGAAGTTGCGTATCTTGGATCAATTCCCCCCCCCCCCCCAGTGTAGACCAGCCCTTAGTATCCTCTCGGTGACAGATTTCAAGAAGTGCAGTGGTATAAAAATCAGCCTAGATTCAACATTTTAAAAACAGAGCATCATTACCAATTACAGGAAACAGCATTTACCACACCTATATGAGCCACTAAGTTTTGTACTAACTTGAAAGGTCTAGAACTTGGGGGTGAAATCCTGGCACCTACAGAAGTCTGTGGAAGTTTTGCCATTGACTCAATGGAACATGGATTTTGCCAGGTATTTGAGAGACTGCCTTATCCTTAGTGCCCCACCATGAAAGTTAAGATGTGCTCAGGGCCTTTTGCTGCTGATGCCCACATGGCAGGACGTCTTAAACTGAAGGATCGCATCTATGGAATTTGCACCTTCTAATCCAACAGAATGAGTTTGTCAACCTTCAGGGCACAAGGCAAGGCTTTATTTGTTCCATAAAGTCCTTCAATATTTATGTGTGAGAGAGGGGACTTGTGCTGGGGTCCCATTGAGACAGTTGCTTAGCACATAGGGAGGACACTGGAACCCTGATTTTATTAAGTAACCCTATGGGGTAAATAAAATATTTTGTAGTCATTTTGTGAAACAAAAGCAGCAACAATAGGGTACTATGATACTACACGTGGTATGATTTTTTTTTTATAAAGAAAACAACCCCCCCATATCAGGTTTTGAATCCACGTCTCCAACAGTACACTAAGTAGTCAGCATGAATTTACTAAGAATAAATCATGCCAAACCAGCTTCTTTGACAGAGTAACTGATTTGGTGGATGGGGGAATGCAGTAGACATAATATACCTGGACTTTAGCAAGGGTTTTGACACAGTCCCACATGACATTCTGATAAGTAAGCTGGAGAAATTCAGGCTTGCACAACTACCATTAAATGGATACATAATTGGTTAAACAACCAAAAAAAAAAGAGTAACTATTAAATGGAATGATGTCAGATTGGAAGGAGGTCTTGAGGGGGATTCCACAGGGATCTGTTCTGGGTCTGGTGTTATTTAACATCTTTATTAATGACCTGGATGTAGGAATAGAGAGCATACTGATCAGGTTTGCAGATGACACAAAACTGGTGGGGGGGATTGGAAACACTTTGGCGGATAGAGCTAAAATTCAAAGGGATCTGAATAAACTGGAGAACTGGGCGATAGATGACGAAATGAAATTCAACAAAGATGCAAATACAGAATGGGTGATAACTGGCTTGGCAAGCAGCACTGCTGAGAGGATCTGGGAGTTGTGGTGGATCATAACCTCAACATGTGTCAACAATGCAAAAAAAAGGAACTTTAGGTTGCAATAACAGAGGCATAGCATGCAAGTCACGGGAGGTGATAGTACACTCTATTCAGCACTGGTTAGACCTCAGCTGGAGTACTGTGTCCAGTTTTGGTCAGCAATGTATAGAAATGATGTAGAGAAACTGGAAATGATCCAGAGGTGAGCGACAAAGACAATCAAAGGGATGGAATGCAAGCCCTATGAGCAAAGGCTGAAGGAACTGGGTATGTTTAGTTTGGAAAAGAGGAGATTAAGGGGGGACATGCTAGCAGTCTTCAAATACTTGAAAGGCTGCCATAAAAAAACATGGAGAAAAGTTGTTCTCTCTTGCCGCAGAGGGCAGGACAAGAGGCAATGGGTTCAAACTACAGCATAGCAGATTTAGTTTAAATCTCAGGGGAAACTTCCTAACTGTAAGACAATGGAAAAGACTGCCGGGGAGGTTGCGGAAGCTCCTTCACTGGAGGTTTTCAAAAGGAGGCTGGATAGGCATCTGTCTTGGATGGTTTAGACACAACAAATCCTGCATATTGCCAGGGGGGTTAGACTAGATGACCCTTGTGGTCCCTTCTAAGCCTGTGGTTCTATGATTTTAGGTACAACCACTAATAACGAATAGAATAGGAATCTGTTTACAAGAACAGAAAGGCCAGCAAGTAGAACTTCATTTCACACTCAGTGTAACCCCTTTGGGGTTTAGAGAGCATGGCCCCTTTAAATCTTTTTCCGAGTGGGGAATGAGAAAAAAGGACGAAAACTCCAGGGTGTGGCTCTGGAGCTTAGTGGGAGAGAGAGGTGGCAGCAGCCCGCAGGCCCTCACAAAGGAAGCAGCAGAGAACCTGCCTGAAGCCTGGGGAGGACAGGGCGGCCGATCGGGGACACCCCAGGACAGGAGCCAGGAGGAGCACTGTGCCAGGGAGGAATTGCCCGAGAAGGACAGGCCAGAGCTGGACCCAGTATCACCGCTGCCCAGAGCTGTATGGGACTGTGAGTACTGGGGCTTGGGACTCTGCATTGGGAACAAGGAGGGAGGCTGCTAGCTAGTTAAGTAGGGAGGTGGTCGCTATGTGTGGCTTTGCAGAGAGCAGCAGAAGAGGGCACCGGAGGGGTTTGTTGGGGAAAGTTCACTGGCGCCGAAGATGACCAGGAGCACCCAAGACTCACTACTGGACTGGAACTTTGCTCAGGACTCCTGAACTCTGTGTGCAGACACATTGCTCAGTGTCTGCCCTTCCGGACTGTGCTACCACTGGGCCCGTGGGGCCTTGGTTTGGATGCAACCTGGTTTTACTGCTCCCCCTATATTTCCCCTTGTTGCTTTTCTCCTCTCATCCCTCTGTAAAGAAATATTTCCCTTTCTTATTATATCCATTGTACTTTTCCTGGGGGTGGGGAGGGGTGTTCACTCTGGGGGGTTTAGAACCAGTGCCCCTGGGGTGGAAGGGATTTTTCCTGCTGCATTCCTGCATGCGCCTTCTCTTGGCCAGAGCTGCCTGCAGAGCAGACTCCATCTTGGCCATGAGGGTGCTAAAGTTACATCAGTATAGTGAAGAACACCTTTCTGAGGAGTAATTCAGTAGAGCTTGAGAATATGCCCAATGACCCTACTACACTGTGAAACTTCTGAGACAGGTGTTCTCTACTGTGAAAGGGAAAATAAATCTCTTTACTGCTTCTGGAAACCACACACTGTAGGTGTTGCCTAAGGTAGGAACGTGGGCATGAGAGAGCTATTCAGAAAAAGAGAGGAAGAGGCGGCTCTCATAACACACCTCTTTACATAGCACTAGAAAATTATAGGGGAATTAATATATTTGCCGTTTATGCAAATAATTACAACTATTCTGAATACAAAACATTTTGGCCCCGCATCTAAAGGAGAAGGAGCTGCTGGTAGGGGACTGTCTGTGAGGGGTCATCCGTTTTGGAAACTGCACCTGCTGTAGGTCCAGATTTGTTAACTTTATAGGCACACTGCAAAGCTCATTTCCCCCTCCCCCACTCTTTGTTGAGGAGCACATGGGATGCAATCTATATATTTACGGGGAGTCCTTTTATGTTGTGATTGTTCTCTACAGTTGTACTTTAAAAAAATACCACCACCATTAAACATAGAAAATTACTTCTGGGTCTGGGTCAGTCATTCCGAGACATGTTTATTGCATCTTTCCGTAATTACTATATTACATAAGAGTTTGATTATGTAGGGCTGCAGAGATTCTCAGGTCAGCGCGATCTTACATACACCAAGTATGATGCCGAGCACAGGCACAGTTGGATAAAGGAAACTGTTACAGTTGCTTTGGCAACCTCAACTCAATTTCCTTGATTTTGTACATTTGTTCAGTGTAAGACACTGCTTATACTGTATCTGGTTTTTGGTTTAAGTGCAACTTCTTTCATAACAGAGTATGTTAATAGCTAGGTGAGACCTACAAGGATCTCACTGCACAAGCATAACTTTACCCCCTATGCATTAAAGGTTGGAAAGAAAAAAAAGTTTAGCAAAGTGATCTGTATTCTAAGTCAAGATAGACCTCAATGACTGACTTGACTAAATATTTTGACCTAGTGTTCTGCTCAGTTATATAATGGGTTAACTGACTAAAGTCTGCATAAAATGATAAAGGTTAGCCAAAAAGGTTTATGAAATGAAAGACTAAAATAGAAAATGGCATTGGAGACAGTGTCTTCACAGCCTAAAGAAATGCCCATTGTTGAAGCATGTTCTCTAATCAAACTTTATTTTTATAGCATGCTTTTAATACCTTTTCCCCCCTTACTTGACAGACAACCCACTCAGGAGACAGCATGCTGAGGCAAATCCATATTTGTTTGATTTTCCCCCTCCCCTTTTTATGTTATTTCTGGTCAGAAACTAGCTATTTTTAATTTGAAATCTCCTGTCAAATCCTTACAGGCCTCCTTCCCCTCACAACAATGTAATGTTTATCCTGACATTAAGATCATCTTATTTGTTCTATAGGAAATGCAAGACCCATTAAAAGTCCCTCCTCCCAGTTAGGTCTTACCTGTAATGACACACAATGTAGGGTTTTCGTTTTACCCACTTTGCTACAGACACCTGTTTTGACACATGGTTACCTTGAAGTAGGGTGACCAGATAGAAAGCGTGAAAAATCGGGATGGGGGTGAGGTGTAAAAGGCGCCCATATAAGAAAAAAGCCCCAAATATCAGGACTGTCCCTATAAAATCAGGACATCTGGTCACCCTACCTTGAAGGCAGGCCCAGCAGGCACGGAGGAGGCTCCCTTTTCAAAGCCTATGCCAAAGCAATCATACAGATTAGCGGTATGAAGGTATTTTAAGATACTCACCTTCCATTCTACTGATTATTTCATTTCGAGGTTACTTAAATCAGCTAGTCCTGACTGGGGTAAGGCCTCAGGCCATGTGGTTTTCTGCTGCAGCACTAAACTGTCACCTGCTTCTGGCACAGTTATTTGGTTCAAACCTTCCCAGCAGAAAAGCAACCTTTTTAGCTATGGTAAAGTAACTATGCTTGAGACTGGTAGCAGGAGAAACTGAAGACTAGCTCTTTTCATTAATGACCATTGCAGAAAGGAGAAAAATACAAATACACAGCGGAGGGACATCATCTACAGATATTTGCTGCCCACAGGCTCCTCTTCTGCTCCTGTCAAGTGTCCCAGGGAATATGGTCAGCTATTGGGAAGGGGAACCCTAGGAATGCCAGTAAACAGAGTCAGTCTGTCCCACTTGCAATTCAGGGGAATTAGAAGTAATATAATGAAGGAGGTGCAATGGGAGTCTGCATTAGGATAAGGCTAAAATAGTGATTCATTTTGGATGCCATTTCTCTCTGATAGAGGTTACATATTCTGAGATTAACTCACCCAAGCCCTGGCTTTAGTGGGAGGAAAACTGTTAGAATGTCGTATCTGTCTTTGAAAAGACAGAGAGAATCATTTGAGAGGTTGAAATATATGGACAGTAACAGAGTTCTGTATTTTATTTTGAAAGTCTCCAATCCCATTTCCTAATTGCTTGAGGTGCTGAAGAATTGGAGAGTTAAACGATTCTTAAAAATTCATCCTTATAATGCATCAAATGAAAATAACAACGCTGTGTCCATTTTTATAAGTTTGGCAAAACAGCCCTGATACACTGGAAATGCTGCAGTTCTGGGAGGGTGCTTGTAGACAGAGGTGAGGAACTGACTGCTAAGACAGGAAAGGGTGGTGGCAAATGAGAAGGCACTTAGCTGGCAGAAAATGGACACAAGAGAAGGGAATGAAGGCTATATGGCAGCGGAGGGATCCTGATACAGAGAAACAAGGATCGGAATTCCCCGGTTCAGAGAAACTAGAAGTTCAGCTACACAGACTTTTAAAGTGATATTTGTCTAAAGCAGGGCACATACTCCTCACCTTTCTTTACCAAGTACCACTTTCACTAAGCCAGCATCAGGGCATTGATTTTAATTCTCTCTCTCCAGCAGAGCTAATTTAAGAGCAGTAACAGTCCCATAATGGCAGTACTGAGATACACTAGCATGAATAGGTTTAAATCTCTGCTGGTACATATTTTTTTAAAAATCCGTATCTTCTTATTTGTTACAGTATTTGAATTAAAACATTTTTTTTAAAAAAAAATCTACGAATACTTATTTGTGAAAGCAAGGTTACAGCTAGTGTTATTTGAGCCTAATAGAAAGTTCATCCAACATCATTTAAAGCTTCTGGCACTATTTTTCCTGTGACCGTCATCTCACATCTTCCATTTTGTAGCCTATGTTTGGGCTTTGATATTCCAAGAAACATTGCTTGAGGTTGAGGAAGGAACTTGCTTTTGTTTATTTATTTTCCAGTTATGCACATGTTCTTCAACCATACACAGCTTGTTAACCCAACTGTTTAAATTAGGGTTTCTATTTAAGAAACAAAAATAATTGTTGGTGACAAAGGTAGGTCAACTTAATGTTGCCATGTGCATAGTCCATGTGCCACAGTTACTAGCCTAATTGCACTTCTGACCTCACCTGGTCTCTTTGAGTGCCTCCTTTCTCGAATTCAGGTCTCTAGCACTCAACTGTCTCTCAGGGTAGAATCATGTGATTCTCCCATTGTTAGACCAGGCCCTGGGTTGCAGTTCCTTGTGCATCAACAAGAGCTGGGTGAAATGTTTCAGAAAAAACTTCTCACCAAAAAAATGTATATTCAAGTCAACTGAACCAATTCATAAATTGGAACTGAATTCACCAAATTATTTAACTCAAAAAAAAAAAAAAAAAAAAAAAAACCACCTAAAAAAATACCCCCCAACAAATTTTTTTTGTTTTGACTTTTTTTACTTCAAATTTACTTTAAAAAAAAAAGTCAAACCCTTGAAAAAGAACTATTCATTTGAGCTGAAATTTTGTTTTAATTTATTGGGAGGAGCTTTTCCAGTTTGGCCAGTGAACTGAAAATGCACTTATTTGCACAGCTCTAGTATCAACTGTGATTTATCTCAGCAAGTCTGACTTACGTCCAGATCCTGCAATTCTGTTCACTCCGAGAGCAATGACAGTAGTTAACAGACTAATCAAACAGCTTCCTTAAAGTATTCCTTACTTAGAGCGAAGGCGTTTGTGATGCTGTAGGATTGAAATATGGCCATGTATATCATTGATATTGCCACTGTTAGACAACTGCAACAAATCTTGTATAAAAGTATGTCATGTAAGGGGTCCATGAAAAAGTTCTGAAGTGCTAAATAAGATTATACTCTTTAAAGCCATGCATCATCACTGTATCCAAAGTTATGAATATTGACTATATACCTGTATCTCAAAATGTGTTTGTTCCTGGGGTAACTCCCACAAGGTAGTTTACATCCAGCCTAGCCAGCACCTTGTGAATGGACTATTCAAGCTGGATGGCCCATTAAAAATACTTCACTTTAACCATGGGCCATAGGAGAAACTCATTCTGCCCAGATGGCTCAGCACAGATATGGGCAATGACTGCCTCTGAGAGTCATCAAAGCATGTAAGTATGTGGTATGCTCATGTGACCCTGTACTCCATCTTAGAGCAATAATTTTCCACAGAGGCTTCTGAGCTGTGTTTGACCCAGTGAATTTCCAGGCACATGGCAAAGGATATAAAAAACCTCTGAGATGTCTCCGTTTTTCCTCTTTCTGGCCCTAATTCTCTGGACTGTGGATTTACAACTAAAAGGAGCGTATTGAACTATGGACTGCGGACCTTCCAAACTTTTAGAAGTTACCAGAGAGACTACAAGTCTATAACATCACTGCTACAAACCTGATATAAGAACTTTGTAATTTTTGTATGTATAAGATCTATTAAAAAAAAAAGTTAAAAATGGTTACTAAACCTTTAGCTTTTAGTTACTAAAAAGGATTGGCAGCGGCGTGATTATAGGGTAAAATCTGAGTTTTATATTGACCTGGCTAAGTGGCTGATCTCCTGATAATAGAAGGACCCTCTATAAGATTAAATTGCTTTTCATTGATGGTGAGATAAAGGCCGGAATGCCTAAGGAGACTGCATCTCTGACTTCCTGTTAAGTAGTGTGGTAAGAAAGAAGTTTACTTTTGTTACTGGCTTGATGTATCTAATGATGAACCACCACCAGTTGGGGGTGAGTCTGCCTTTTTTCTCAGCATTTGGTCCTGAATCTAGTATTCTCAGCTGTGACCCACTGAGGCACGGTGACATTTCTGAGAAAACATATCTTAAAAAACAATGAAAACAACTGTACGCATATCTAGCTTTTCCAGTGCTGTTGGAACAATTTTTACAGTGGGGGTGCTGAAAGCCATTGAACCAAACTGTAAACCCTGTATATGATGGACACCACTTCAAGCCAGGGGGTGCTGCGACACCCCCAGTTCCAGCACCCCTGAGCTTTTCCCTAAGGCTTATCATTCCTTGGATCTGGGAAGGCCTGACTACTTTAGATTCCCTCCGAGAGTCTCTCACTCTCGGTTGTATGTCTCACCAGGCAGTTCCTGACGAGTGAAGCTTCCTTTTCCGCCTCTTGAGAGACATTTTAAGTGTTTAGTCTTCATTTGCGCTCTAGCCTCCAAGCCTGGCAAACTAGGTTTGCAAGCGGTTGGAACAGGATTCTTGAAACTAACTGCTTGCTCCACTGTCTTTTAAGCATGTGCTTGGGGTTGCTTCTCTAGAACTTGTATGGCTTTCCTGATTGCATTTCCCACAGCCCCCTATTAAGTTAGATCAATACATTAGGGTTGCCAATTTTGGTTGGAGGTATTCCTGGAGGTTTCATCACATGACATAATCTCTTATTAAAGATTAGTCTGTAATTCCTGGAGACTCCATGGCAATCCTGGAGGGTTGACAACCCTATAATACATTCACACAGGAAATTCTAATAACCCTCTGTAGTCATACAGCAACTTTACCTCACTGATCAGGTCAATTACAATATTCATACCATTATTACATATCATTATTCAAATATTAGTACATAACAGCTCCATGACCAACATACCTACTTGCAATTAAGAGCTCAGCTCATTTTTATAAGGCTATTCTATCATTTCAGTAACTACGTTCTGAATATATTGCTCTTCTAGTTTTGTTTTGTTTGTTTTTTGGGTCTGGGTGAGCTTTATTTGAAGGTCCTGCTATAAAGCTAGGGTTTTCTTTGACCTGCTTCATAGGGTAGAGACTGAGGCATTATTTGCAGCAGATGATCTCAGTCACTGTTGATGACTAATAAGCCAACAAAAATCTCTGCTTTCAGGTTAATGAGTATTATCATATGGATCTTATTTCTCTTTGTGTTCCTAAGCAAAGAGCGTGATCAGTCTGAAGGCCTGGAAACTTGCTGTCTTGACATCAGAAGCAAAACATTTAACCCCTCAGCACCAAGACAAAGAGGGGTTAATGTTATTTATGTTTCTTTTTATACACTATCTTTACTGAGAAAGTGAAAATTATAAATTATATCATGGCTTTTTTCCTATGATCACTGTGGTATATAAACAGAGGATTCACACTCTAGAAATACCAGCCAGGACTTTTCATTAGCATTAAGCTTTCACAGTTGCATGCATGGACCCACCCACACTTTCAAAGAGTTTAAAAAGTTGAAGAAAGAATCCGTGTTAACCTTTGGCAGCAAGACACTAGAATTCAAAACAGATCATCTTCTTCTAGGCTAGCCCCATCATACAACCTAAGTAAACATACTTTAGCAGATGTGTCTGGAAAAGAAGACTGAAGATCCCTATCTTTGCTCTGGTTTCTTTATGCCACACAAAAAAGGCTGGGAGTAGCATAAAGGGGACCTAAAAGTCCCAATTCCAGTCAGGGGAAGACTCCCCCCGGTGCAGGCACTGAGGAAAATAGCCGTAAGGTTGCATCCTGAGGACTCTTTCATAACCGTGGTGTAGAGGGGATGCTGTGGCCCATATGGTCGCTCCAGGGAAGCTATTTAAGTTAGGCCCAGGGCCACTTCTGTTCCCAAAGCAACCCATGATTGGGAAGATGCAAAAGGTGGCTTAAAGCCACTACAGTACCCCCTACCCCAGTGGTGCAATTTTTGTGAATCTCAGCCTCTCCCCCTGAATTGCCACTAACACTACATGAATACTATATTAACAGCAGTTAGTCAGAACAAATTAACATTAAGTCTTCTGTTAAACAATTGTTTCATTTGCCTTTACCTAAGCATGTATGAGGTCAAATCACTGCAATACAGAGCATCCTTCTACTAACATATGGGGGCTCTTTTCAAAATACAACACACAATTATAGTGTGTAGTGCAAAAATACTTCAACATAAGTAAATAAAATATATAATACCAAGCTTTCATTCTGCAAAAATTTAAACAGTCTACTGTATCAGATATAATTGTAAATGCGTGTCAGTGTTCTAAAACTAGCATCTCACAAAATGCATTTTCGTTTCCTGCATTCCACAGAAATTCTCTTGGGAAGTGTTTCCTTAAAGCTTATAATAATTTCATAGAACAAGGTTCTAGCCTCCAGCCAGAGAAACCACATCAGTGGGCCTAGTACAGTAGGTGACAAAGTTGGACGTAGCATCCAAACACCATTAAAAATAGCAGAATGGTGGCGAGAAAAGTGATTCAGTATCCTGTTAACATCAAACACCCGAGGGGAAGAATTTTAAATCCATTTCCACAGTTATGGGATTCCCTGCCCTCCGAGACGTGTACTCTGAGCATTTCATATACTATTGACTTGAGGTACGTTAATGCTTCACCTTTGAATGTACTCGCAATTGCATGCTCTGGTCCCCATTAAAAGTCAACATTTATTACCTATTAATTCTAAGGGACAATTCTGAGGAAAGGGGGCGGGAGTAAATGTTGGCTTTTCAGTGGCAGTCACCACCCTCCATTTTCTGAACTCTTCATTATCCCCACCTTTTTAAATTCATAGTGAAGACTGGGTGAGGGAAGGGATTTTTTTTTCCCCCAACAAGATTTGAAGACAAGGCCACAATTTTCCTTAATAATAATGGAAGTTGGGTACACTAGGGATCAAATTGTTTCTTTAGCTGTCTAACTCCTTTACAAGATTGTACGCTAACTATACAACTAAGGGTCACCTGAGAAAGTGAAGGAAGATATCCTGAGACATTTCATGGTATCTGGTTACACGAGAAGACAAAAGTTTTCACATTGTCTGCCTGCATTATATTCAAAATAGCTTACTCAGGCTCTTTCAAAGAGCATAGCACATCACAGTTCCAGGAAAGAATGCTTACAATACTAATAGCAAAGGAACAAGGAAGATAAAAAAGAAAACCTTAAAATTGTTTTGATAATGCATTGACTATGGATTGGGATAGTGGGAGCACAAGATGACCAAGTCCACTTATTTGCCTCAAGGGCCTTCACATTCCTCATTCTAGGGGAAGGTTAAAATATAGAATTAGATACATTTTTGACAGCTATCTAGGTTTGGTAGTATAGTAAGAATGGTGTGTGGGCAAGATCCACTTGGGGAGCTCCACACAGCTAAAAAATAGGCCTCGATATGCCTGGACAAAGGGACCACTTGTGGTGATCCACCAATAACCCACACAGATGATCTGCAAGCATATTCTGTGCCCCAAGTGGTGGACTGCTTTCAGAAGTACAGAGTTGCTGATGCAGAAGTCCCAGAGCAGGATTGCTTCCTGAAACAGTAGAAAGGACCAGGTTCCTCTCTGCTTGTTTACATAAAACATGGCATGCGTATTGTTGGTCAGCACCAATACTCCCCTTTCCCTGATGCGAGGAAGGAATGCCATCCAAGCCACACATCAGGGATTTGCGGGCTATGTGTAGACTGACATCTGGGAGAGACCAGAGACCATTTGTATACAGGGGTCCCAGGTGAGATCCTCCACCCCAGGTAGGTAGAGGGTCAAAAGGAACTCCCTTGCAGATATTAGTCAGGTTTATCCACCAATCTAGGGAGGATAAGATGTGACTTAGTACATGCACTAACATGTCTATGTGGTGCCTTCTTGGAGAATACATCTCTGCCACCCAGCCCCTGAAGGAGTCTGAGATACAGTCTGGTGTACTGGACCACGTAAGTGCATGCCATGTGTCCCAGAAGCCTTAAATGGTTTCTCACCATAGTGAGAAAACAAGCCTTTAAGTCCAGAATGAGGCTATGCATTGCATGATGCCTTGCCTGAGATAGTAAGGCCCTAGCCATTGTCAAATCCAGGACCACGCTAATAAACTATTTTCTGTTCTGGCAACAGGAGGCCTAGTGCATCAAAGGTGGATTGGATTATGTGAATGCTGACCACCACCTGAAACGTGGATCAACCTCTTATCAGCCAGTCATCCAGGTAAGGAAATACATTGACCTCTAACCACCAGAGGAATGTTGCTACCACTGCCACACACTTTGTAAAAACACCTGAGGCAGCTGAGAGACCAAAGGGGAGGACAGAAACGAAAATGGCAGCCACGGACAGTGAAACTCAGAAATTTTTCTGTGGCTCTGATGAATGTGAAAGTAGCGCTTTAAGTCGAGAGCAGCATACCAGTTCCCTGGCTCCAGGGAAGGAATAATGGGAGCTAGAGTGACCATCCAGAATTCTCATTGTTTTTAAAAAAGAACTTGTTTAACTACCTCAGATCTAAAATATGCCTGAGACCCCCTTTTGCCTACAGGATCAGTAACAAAGAAAGGACCTCCTCTCCCTTCTTCTTGTAGGAGCTGTGTTGTATCTCTTGCAGTAATATTGTCTCATGAGAAAGATCCCAGAACAGGGACAGGGAAGGGGGATGGGAGGGGAGGGATAAAAAAAATGGAGTGCATATCCCATTTCCACTGTGCTTAGAACTCACTGATCTGTTGTGACCTGGGCCCAAGCACAAAGGAAGTGGGACAGGCAGTTTTCAAAAACTGGAAAAGAACAACTCTTGGAACTGTTAGACTGCTCTCCACCTGTCCATCAAAATGAGTTCTTGGAAGATGCTGCCTTCCTTGATGAACTGCCAGCTGTGGAAGCAGAGGATAGTAGTGGTTTTCATTTGTAACTTCTGCTTTTTCTCCTTGGCAGGTCTTGGGGTTGAGGAGCAAACCCCCTGAAAGAGCTGGGACTGATAAGTACAGAACACCTTCTGCTTTACTGCTACGGTGTAAATGCCAAGAGATTTCATGGTTGCTCTAGAGTCTTTGATACCATGCAGAATCTCGTCTGTCTTTTCTGAGAAGAGTGATGGCCCTTCAAGGGGTAAGTCCTGGACAGTCTGTTGCACCTTTGGAGGGAGGCCAAAAGAATGTAACTAGGATGAGCGCCTTACAGTGATAGCAGAGGCCTGTTGTGTGCTGCAGAATCCACTGCATCGAGACCCATTCTGGCAACCTCCTCTACAAAATACTGGAACTTCTGTTTCACCTCATCTGGGAGTTTGTGTTTGACCTTCAAAACTGTATCCCACAAGGTGAAATTGTAGCTCCCCATCAAAGCTTGCAGGTTTGCAATATGAACCCGTAACCCACCTGTGGAATAAAGCTTGTTCCCAGAGAAGTCCAGCTTCTTGTCCTGTTATTTTTGGGGATTGATCCCTGGTGCCTCTAATGTTCCTTTTCATCGGCTGCTGCCACTACAAGAGAGCCTGGAGGAGGATGGTTATATAGGTGTTCAAACCCCTGGGAGGGGACATAGTATAATCTCTCCACCCTTCATGCAGTCAGAAGCAGGGAAGCTGGGGTCTGCTAGAGGACCTTGGTAGGCTCTAAGATCGCTCTCCCAATTAAAACGAAGCTATTCTAGCTGGAGCCACAAAATGTCAGAATGGATTTTCCCCAGACACCTCCAGATGGAGGTCTAGGGCTACAGCCATTCTCCTCAACTCCTGATGAGTCTTAAAATCATCAGAGGTAGAGAAATAGGCTCCACCACAACTGTGTGATCCGGGTAAAAGGATGCTAACAGCACTGGGGGCTGGACTAGTTTCTGCTTCTCTTGCGGCTGTTCATGAGATGGATCCCGACTCTGCTTGGTGCTGGGCTTTGTACTTATACTACGGTGTTTGTGGCATCGATGCTCCTGATGGCCAGTAGATGAAGCCAGCTGAGTTGGCTGGGGGGGGGACACTTTTGATTGAGGGGGAAGCCCCACAGGGTCCAAGAGGGCCACTGGTATGGCCCCAATCCCCAAATATGTGTAACGAAAGAGTTCTTTCTAACAGACCCCTTCTGGAACTGAGGCCTCAGTGGAATGGACATGTGCAAATCATTTGAAGAACCACCTATTATTGTTATTGTAAACCACAAGCCTTTAGGTTTGTTTTTAGCTTGCTTTGCTGAAAAATATTTAGTTTGCTAAACCAAAAAGAAAGACTCAATCAAGACTCCACTCAATCAAGAGTTATATCATATTTAAAGAAAGATAATGGTAAAAATGAAACAAAAATCACAGACGAACACCCTGTTGAGCATCTAGGAAATAACCTTAACTGCAGTCTAATAAAGCTGCATTTTATAGGTCAGCACAGAAAAGGACCGCATCATGACTTATTCTACACCCAGTGTAAATTTAGGCTCTAGATTAATAAACATGATGACTGAAAAAAGTGGACATGTCCTATTCATTTTGGAAGCAGACTTTCAAATACTGTAGCAAGGAAGACAGCCCGGCTGGTTGTCCTAATTCAGGGTCTAAGGGTGGAAAGCCAGGGTCTCAGTAATTAAGTTACTGCAGCCCTCAATTTTTATGAGTTTCTCTTTATGTTTTATAATTTAATTTAAATAGCACAAGGATGTACTCATTCAGTAGTTTTCAAAGACATGGCATATTATGGATCTATACCAATCCTTGGATCAAATCATGTAACCAGACCTCTTCAATAGGCTTATTAGCTGAAAAAATACAATGAGGATCTCAACAGCGAACATGGCAACTTGATACAGTCATTAATTTATAACTGAACTCATTTACAAGTCTAATTGCAGATGTTACACAATGAGGGCAAGAGGAAGAAAGATGATTAAAAAACACTGGAATGAATGTGTGATCTCAGTTACATTTTCTAGTGCACCTAGACAAGCAATATGGACCAACAGCCAAGAATTCATCTAAAACCACAGATCAGGGCTTGACTGCATGGGCAGAAGTTTTTGAGCAGTCTTCAAAATTCTACCCAAGCGATGCACTTGGAAGATACTGTGTGCATGAGTGTGTGTATTTACATAGACATACATGCAACCTGAATTTATCATTTGACAAATACTGTGCATGGCCCCAGTCTTGTAAGCAGATCTCTTTGCGTGACCAGGGCTTAAGTACATACTATATATAACATATAATTGCTATCAAATTAATCTTTTCCCCATCACCACCCTCCAACCAAAAAATCCACCATTTTCATAAAAAAATCATTACACAGGTGCCAGAATGGGATGGGGGAGGGAGGCTGAAATATGCAAATACCAATATTACTTATCTAAGCTATGTGATTGGATTTACTTCCATATTTTAAATTATTTCTGGTTAAAACATACACCAAAGCCATCAAACTAGTTTTAACCTCTTATCTCCTGGATTCTCTCACAGCTCAGTGTATTAGTACCACATGAAGAGTATTCACCCCCCCACACACACTTGATCTGAAGAGTCCTGAATCCTATTACTTTATACAACACTGAAATGCTTAAATAACGACTTCGCCACCCCCTGAGGTTAGTGATTAGAAAATAGAATGTCAGGAGACCTGGGCTCTATTTCCAGCTCTGTCGTGGGTTTAACCTGTGCCTGTTTCCCCAAACTGGAGTTACTAATGCTTACCTAGTTCACAGAGTGCTGAACTTGTGAAGCTTTAATCAATTTTAACAAGGAGTTAGGAGTCCATGGGGGGGGGGGAAAGGTCCTACAGAAGTGCCAAGTACTATCACTGTGGTTACTACTACGCTCACCCTCCCTTCTGCACCATTTAGAAACAATCAGCAAATGTCTTTACCTTTTTTCATGGTGTTTCTTCTAAAGGACTCCAACAAACCAAAAATTCATCCTAACATTCGTAGCACTAGATTAGCTATTGACCAGCTCAGTCTGCTTCCAGTCGCACGTAGTCGCTACCTTATACATCCAGCTGACTGTAGTTTTCTCCACTCAAGCAGCTCACTCTTTATTCCAGTCTGTCTTACTGACCTTGTGTATTGTTGCAGCTTTCATAAGTTTAGGTGCACTATGTTCATGGTCTCCCTTCCCCACCCCCACATCAGCTCTTGTGTTACACTCTCAAGAAATGTTATGTAATTGTGGAGGCATGTTCTCTGTCTTACTAAACTATTTGCCTTTCCTGTGGTTCACCGGCAACAGATATTGTGTTATGGAAACTATAGTTCAACACAACTGTATTACATCACTACATGCAGCGGATTCCTCTGTTCTGCACCTAATGAGTTCTCCCAGTTTCTTTCATCATTGCTGAAGCCAAACTGATCAGTTTGTAGTTCCTGGATATTCCCTATGGGTAAATTGCTTTTTAAGTCAACCTGCCTTAGCATCATTCAGTACATTTTCAGATTTCAAGGATATCCTGCTCATTAAAAGATCTACAGTGTCCATCAACAACATACAGTTGCCACCCCTGTTGTCACAGTTATTTTATATTCTAAGTATAATTAAAAATGTTAGTGTCTCAGCTGCCATAGTGGGATAACTGTTGGCAAGTGTGGGCTTTTTAATGGTAACCCCAGTATCTGCCAATTTGTTTTGTCACTTGTAAGAATTCAGAGATGTCTCGGATTTGAATTTCAGTATGATTTTATCAGGCTTCAGATTTTGCAAATATTTTTCCATTTGTTTTGGCATGAGCCTGGTTTCCTCTGATATATTTCCTAGTCAAGGAAGAAAATATGTCTGGCATTTGCTGTTTACCTTCCTCTGTGAAGACTGAAATAAATAATTCATTACATTTCTTTTTGCCAGTGTCTATCTTCTCTGTCAATAATTACCTTGGTTATCCCCTTGAGGAGCTACTTTAAAAAAAATGTCTCATTTGACTTGACTGGCTGTTCAATTTTCCCTTCTTTCTCAAAGTTTCCTTTTCTTACCACATTTAGACTTATTTTATATTATTTCCAGTAATATATTCAAACTCCCTGTCCCAGTAAGTGCAACAATTCATCACCTATATAGGCTTCCTCCATATACCCACCAGAGCACTCATACTTGTGAAATTTGTTTGGGTATGTGTCAAGACTTCTAGATTTTCTCTAATCAAGCAACAAGGATTTTTTCACATGAGTTGTGAGGACAAACACCTAGAAGATATGACATTAAGTATTATGGTTTGACTAACCTGAGCGTTTCTACCTGATTTACTGATTCCATCACCTGAATTATTCAATACTGGGAGCACTACCTATACCAGGTGTAAATCAAGTAATGGGTGTTCAGAGGAGGACTCTTGAATTTTACCCCTCTCAGTCAGCTTTAAATAAATGGGGGGAGGGATAGCTCAGTGGTTAGAGCATTGGCCTACTAAACCCAGGGTTGTGAGTTCAAACCTTAAGGGGGCCATTTAGGGATCTGGGGCAAAAATCTGTGTGGGGATTAGTCCTGCTTGGAGCAGGAGGTTGGACTAGATGACCTCCTAAGGTCCCTTCCAACCCTGATATTCTATGATTCTATATTAAACATTTAACAAAAAGGCACAGTTCTTACAATTTATCTATTGATTCTTATATATAAAGGCAGTCTATAAAAATGTAACAACTATTAAAGGATAAACTGGACCATTGTTCTTTGACAAAAGAAAAAGCACGAGAACAAAACTCACACTGCAGTCATATATTTGAAACATTCATCCTCAGGGCTAAAGCATGGGGAGAGGGGGCAGAAGGCAGAGGGAAGGAAGGTCCAACATGCTCAGTGACATCAACTGAAATTTTATCTGACATTTACCATTCTCATTTCAGCGGGAATTGAGGCTATAAAGCACCTTGCAAGATTGGGACTAGCTACCAACAAAAAATTATAGCCAAAAAAGTGTAAATCTTTCAGGGTTACTGTAACTTACTGCAGTAGAATTCTACAAGGCACCTCCCAACAGGGAATCTAAAGGGGAAAATTTCCAAAACAAGTCATACCGTGGTAATTTATTTTTCAATGTGGGTTATTCCTGTTGACCACTATTCCTATTCTATTCATCTATTCATTCCATGCCCAACACCATGGGATCTGAACAGCCACAGTCGTCTACTTGTTACCATCAGACTCACTCCTGCAAACACCTTTACTACTTTGACAGCTTTAAAATGTTACACCAATGGGGGGGGACCCTTAAAAAGTTTTATTACATCATGTTATTGATTACCATCTAGTGGAAGGACTGCAGCAAATATAACTACATGGCCTAACAGCGATCAACAAGTTGAGCTTTACACACTTCTGCCATCTTTCTCCCCTGTAGGGATCTCTTAATTTTGATCAACAGTTTTATAAAATGCTGGCAAGATGAGAGTTGAAAACGTTTGAATGTGTAGCTTGAATGCGTACAGCATCTGTGAAGGTTCATGCAATACAAGAATGAAGCAATGCTGGCCAATCAAGTATTCAGATTTGGTTTGGGATACAGGAAGTCGCATTGCCTGGAGAGATCTGGGGTGTTTGTTGCTTGCCCACTTTTCACCTGTGGAGTCTCTTTAGTCAAGGAAGCTGATCACTGAACACCTTTTCCTTAAGAAGACAGAAAGTTAGCAGGCTCTTTAGTTTGAAAAAATTATCTTCAGTAATAACTATGGCACCAATGCCCACTTGCTAAGATGAGAATTGGACCAACATGACTATGCAGCTTGTTGGCATATTCATGACTTTTAATTCTTAGTTTCAAGTAGTAATGAATATGATTAATACTTCAGATGTGACTCAGCTGTGCATATGGCTAGAGAATGAAGGCTACGTTTGGTAATGAAGCAAGTGGAATTTCATTATTAATCTACTGGTAAGTGTGAGAATAAAACTGCAATTCTCAAAGGAAGCCAAGCCTGTCTGAATATGAATCACTAAGCAGTGCTATCACATAATGTCCCAAATTTGTCTTTCGGCAACAAAGATGGAGAAGAGACAGACATGCAATTTTCACTTAAGGTCGTAACCTTTCAAATTTCATGAGCTAAGCAGGGTCAGTGCATGGCAAAACTTAAATGAGACTCCTTAAATGAGAGCCTAGGGGTCCTTTTGTCCCATTGCAGGATACAACTAATGAGCATTACTACTTGTGGTTAATGGGAGTTCTTCATATCCCACAGGAGCTGGGGGTAATAAGGCCTCAGGTGCAGCAGGAAGTGGTGCTAGTGACTGAAGGCCTGATCCTGAAAGTTGATGAGCCCTCTGACTGAATTAAATGAGAGTTACATACGCTCACCATCTCTCTCCAGGCACTCTTCCTTTTGAGTAAGTACTGAACCAGTGCTGTAGCTAGAGCTTACACTCTCAGAATCAAAGGGGAGACTGAGGTTGTTCAGGTTAAATTATCATTCTTGTTTTGAAATGGGATGGCAATGGGCTGTCAAATTCTAACCTTAGCAGGCTTTGGGGAAGAAGTGGATTTTCAGGAGGAATTTGAAAAATAGAGGGAAGGAACCTGGTACACTGGGAGAGGGAAACTGTTCAAGGGGAAGTATGAAAGATATGGGTGCTGAGTCAGGAGCAGACAGAGGACATGAAGAGAGCAGTGAGAAACAAGTAGCAGGTTGGGGAATTTTTAATTATTGTGTACCTAAAGAAATTAAGAAAACAAGAGAGTTAAAAAAACAAAAACAAACAAAAAAACACCCACCACACACACCTCAGATTTTCATAAAGCTACGGGGTAGTACTGCACTTTGATTATTAGAATCTACCACAAAACCTAGAATTAGAGAGGAGGCAGGAAATCAGTAAATACTGATAAAAACTTGCTCATATGTAGCAACACAGTTTGTATGATCTAAGTAAAGGCATTTGTTTACATTAAATTGAACCAGGGTCAAATTTTTCTGACTTAGAGTCCAAAGTCCCACCGACTTTCAATGAGCGTCAGGCTCCTAAATCATATCTGAAGAAGGGCCTTAGACCTTTTTGAAATTTGACCTGTGTTTACCAAGTTGCTAGTAGAGGATATTATACACTGGTTTTACCAAATTTACTCTCACCACCTTCTCTCTTAAGTAACACGATACATTGCTAGGATATACTGTAATTTAAAATGAGGAAAATTTAGGAAGATTGGGAAAGTCAGGGCTACAGCTGGCAGATGCATAATAAAGTTAAGTGAACGTTGCTGGTTTCCTTACTTCTTCCTTTTTCACCTTAGAATGGGAATCCTACAATTTTCATTAGTGAATTTGAAAAGACATCATAAAACTACTCTCTTCAATTGATAATTCTACTTGACTAGATCTCTCAGGCAACCACTGGGCCACATCACACAACTTGATTGAAGCATATGTTTAATTAAAGCTAGTTGAAATTAAAGCTTTTGTATTTTTGTCATGGATAGAAAAATATTTAAAAAATCTAAAACAGATGGCCTCATGTCGGCTACAGAACTGAAGAAGACAGAGCATATGATATTAGCAAGAGTCACATAATACATGCATTATGGGACTCTTCCAAGTCCACCAGTTTCAAACAATAGCACAAGAAAAGCTGGTGTGCTTTGATAACTTTACCTTATTTTGTCACTCCATGCTGATCTTTCAGTCTTAGTAATCTATGTGGAAGTCTAAATGTGGAAAACATGCAGATCTGGAATTCTGTGCTCCTTGAAGGATGGAAAAAAACTTGGCAGTTTAGCAGTGAAGTTGCTGGCTGCTCGCTAATGCATAGGTTATTCCAGATATCAGATTCAGCAGTACAGATCTGATGGCAAAGTAAAGCCTAAGTCATATTTTGGGGGGAAGGGGAGGAGAAGAAGGTGGGGGATGGAGACGGAAAGGGAAAGGAAGAAGAAAAAAAATCAGTTGAAAGATGTCCCTGCATGAAATGCATTATTGGTTTCAATCTTGTAACTATTGAACAAGTGTCCTCATCACAAAAAGGATCATAAGTCACACCTTGGCTCACAGTCTCACCTGAGAGGTCAAAGACTGGAAGGAACTGAATTAACTCCCTTATTTCTACAGGCGGTCCATGCAGGATACAGGCACATTAGTGGGACAGTGAGAGGAAGCTTATAATTGCTCTACCAGTGGAAGGAATGTGATCTCCAAGCCTCTCAATTTGGCACCTTTCAAAAATACTAAATGTGATGTTTTTTAAAAGCAAGTCTTACCTGTGAAATTCACACATCCCACTGCCTGATTAGTTTATACTGTCATCAAATAGGCTGTAGATTTGATATTCAGACTGAGATTTTTCATGTGTTGGTGAATTTTTAGAGATTAAGTAGCAAAAGCAACATTTATTCTTGGAAACGGTTACAGTAAACATTGCTCTGGCTAATAGATACAGCAAATCGCAAGAAAATTAAGGTTGAGAGACATTTGTTCTTTCCCAATACCTAATAAAGAGCTAAAAATCTGGTTATGTTATAGAAGTGGCTTGTGCTACATTTTAGACAAACAGAAAATAAGGAGCATTCAGAAAGGTACACTGATTTTCTAAAAGTTTACTGCAGTTTTATGAGGGAGTCCATTTCTGATGTGATATACTTTATGTGCATGCAGACACTGTACAGTACTCATCTTTAGTAAAGATTAATTTTGGCAAAGCATAAAGCTGCTCATGTGCTCCAGTTTCCTTCCTCCTTCTCTGGAGGTAGGAATTTCCTTCTTTTCCTCCCCATTTCCCATGCTCTGCCCCATCCTCCCCCACACTTTTTTTTTTATTGTTTATATTGATCATTGTGGGAACGCTAAAGCAGGCTGTTTTACACTTTGTTTGGAAAGCGGAGAGATCCATGGCCATTCTAACCTGCTTCTGAAGGACAAGCTACCAATAAAGTTGTGTCCCCAATCTCTCACAAATGGATAGTTCCTGAGGTATTTAGCTGTCCAAGGAAACAGTGGGCTCAGAGAAGTAGTCTCTTAGATGGCTTAGACTAGTACTATGGAGAGTGTTACAGATGAAAACTAGGACCTTGAACTGGACTCTGTATTCAATGGGGAGCTAGCCAGTGCAGCAGAGCACTGGGGCAACATGTTTATCTATGTAACGGATAGTAAGGATCACTCATTCTCCAGGACTAGCCATAACTTACTGGTGTTTTAGAACACTTCTGGTAACTTCCCTCAGATAACTTGTTAAAAAAAAAAATCTCTCCTCTCTTCCCTGCCCCTTCCATTGGTGTGCCTATTTTCTTCCTTTTCTTCCACAGCCTCTCCGCTAGGGTGAGGAACTTTGCTTTCTGATAGCCAATCTCCTCTTGCAACCCATACTTTGTGGACAGAATCCCAGTGCACAGGGGTGTTCCTTCTGACTATAGGATGCTTTCCTACAGTTGAACTCTTCCCAAAATCATGGTATCTTCCTGGGACATGATGGATGAGGTAGCTGCCTATTCAGCCACCTCTGCAATCAATGGCAATGCTTTGTGCTCAGACAGAATTCACATTTTCAATACACATACACACATGGACTGATTAATCCTCAACACCTCTAAGAATTCGATAATTACTAGCCTATTTTACAGATTGGGGAAAATGGCATAGGTGAAGTGACTAACCTAAGGCCACGCAACAAATTAGTGTCAGTTCCAAAATTAGAACCCAGAATATAAAGATTTAGACCATGTCTCTCTTGTAGCATCCATATAACTGTTGTTTAATATAATCAATAACAGAAAAGCGAGTTGTTTTGATGTTCTTTTTTTTTATAAGGAACTTCAAAAGCAAATAAATTTGAAAATTGTATTGAAGAGTTATTGCTTTAAAAATGCCCTTATTCAAATCATACTACACAGGTAGAGATAATTCTCTAAAGCTTTGCTTTCAGTAAAATCTGCAAACATCTGAATAGGACTTTTTGGCCCCCAAACTTAAATTTAAATCTCATCTGTTGGTCAGTTATTCCATTATGTGCCGTTTCCTGTAAAAACTAGCTGCAGACATTTTCCATCATGAGAAACCTCAGGAACCATTAACAAGCCACCTAAGATCAATTAACCCAGCTTTTGCCCTGGACACACATCAAGTAGCACTGAGTTCGCAATTCATTGGGTCTCCGGATATATTTTTAGAATGAGAGAAAGCTCTTGTGAGGTCCAGAGGGCTCACCTGCAGGAGGTTAATTGCTTTAAGATGTACCCAAATGTGCAAAAAGTGATTTTAAAAATAAAAATTTGACTTGCAGAACCTTAAAAACCATCTATAGGGCAACAGGCTCATGGCATAATTTGTCTTTTCTGGTTTTTGCAGCATTATATATTTAATATTAGGCAACAATAAAATCACTGTCTAGACAGTAAAC
Source organism: Terrapene triunguis (assembly GCF_002925995.2). Classification (NCBI taxonomy): domain Eukaryota; kingdom Metazoa; phylum Chordata; order Testudines; family Emydidae; genus Terrapene; species Terrapene triunguis. The sequence goes on from NW_020664561.1 coordinate 50,205,104, forward strand.
TTAATCATTAAACCATTATGTTTAGCTCCATCACAAGGAATTTGTACTCCTTATAGTTTTCACACATACGTTCAACAGTGAGGGTAATTAAGCAATGGAACACCTTACTAAATGTTGTGGTGGACTTCCATCACTGGACATTTTAAAATCAAGAACGGATGTTTTTCTAAAAACTGTTCTGGCTCAAACATAACTTTTAGACTTGACGCAGAATTTATTCAGGGAAACCCCATGCAGAAGGTCAGACAAGATGACCACAGAAGTCTCTTCTGGCCTTAGAATCTATTAATTCAGTTGCTCCCCCAACAAAAACTAGAACAAGATCACTTTTCTGAAGCCACAGCACCACAGATTGTGCCAGATCTTATCGGGTCTCACAACCTATGCAAAATTGAGCCTTGTCGGTACCATGTGGGAGACTACAAAGGAAAAAGTAATAATGAGAAATACATTAATCTTTTATACCCCAGACTTCAGCAGCTATTCAGTTTCCCACAGCACACATTATGCAGCTTTGCTTACACTTCTACCCCCATCTCTTTATTAAATTTATCACAGTCAGTTTATTTTTCATCATTCACTTTTCAGATTTAGAATGGTTTGGCACCTTCAGGGGAGAGATGAGTCAGGAACTTGTCAGTGGTAATGAGCCAGCTTGGGGTTATGCATTTTCTACCCTCCTTCTGGCCCCATCTGCCTGCTTTCCTTTTCAAAACAAAAAGCACAAAAGCCTTCATTGGTACAAAGTGAAGGTAAACTATTTAAGTGCTAAGAAATCAGGATAAGGTTAATATCTTCACTGAATATATCCTAACTCCTTACATTGCATGAATGCATTGCAGTTAGGGACATTGGTTCACTCAGAAAATAAGAATGGAGGTAAAAAAAAAAAAAACTTTTGTCCACTCATCAAACTGAGCCAGAAATTTGGAAGGTCTAATCCAGTCCAAGTAACTCCTCCCACTCCATTTTGGGGATAGGATCTGAGCCCTTAACTGCTGAAGCAGCTCTTTTCTAAGTGTTGACAAGTAGTGATGCCCACAGATACCCAGCACAGTTTCATGCACCCAAATTGCTTATCCTTTGGTGCTTCATATCAGCGCCATTGGAAAAGTTCATCACCTTTTGACTGTAGCAAAACAGCCACAGAAGCATCTCAACAAAGCCTCCCTCACACCAAGACAACAAGGGCTTAAGTGGTGCTGTAGGAAGTGGGAGAGATGCCTTCACAAAACAAGTTTTAACACCAAGAACTTTCGTAAATGTGACTGCAGGGACGTGCATAGGAATTTAAATTTGACTGCTTTTGGAGGGGCATGTTCTGTGCCCCACCCATGGCCTCGGGGCTGGAAGATCTCTGTGCCCCCGCCATAGACCCTGCTTGGCTCCCCTTGTGCACGCCCCTGTGTGAATGCATGTAGCTGAGTAATGCATTCAATCTTACCGAATGAGCATGCTGTGCCACTACATACACATAACATGACTATATGATAAAATACCTATTATAAGGCATATATGCATGGAAGAGTTAATTTGGTGTGGGCCTCTCACTATGATTTTTGTATAAATTGTCAACCCTAACTTTACATTAAAATATTTAAGATATGCTATCTAGAGAGTTCCATTTGCAGTAAAATATCTACATGCATTATGAACTCATTTTTTTCTTTTTAATTTATATAGCATTTACAGAGGAATATTGAAAGTGTTCATATTCTGTGATTTTTTATATGGCACACAAAGAATATTAAACAATTGTCAGATAACACATGTTCACATCTAAATTATTTTGTCTCTAAGATTTTAAAAATTACACTGAAATGTTTATGTTCCTCCACATATAAAGCTCGTTTATTACAGAGGCAAACATCTGTTATAAGTATTAAATTAATTCAAATCAATGGTTAGGATGTGCATGACAGAACAAAAAGGCAGAAGAAGTGGGAGACCTTGAAATGTCTAAACAATCATTTTCTATAGGGCATAAACTAGGATAACACAACTTATAACAAACCTGGATTTGGAGGGTGAGAGAGGATAGCTAAAGGAACTAGGTCAATGTTTCAAAACAAAGAGCTGTTACCATACATCAGCTTTATGGTAGTCTACATGAAGCAAGTAGGTTGTCTTAGTCCAATTCCCAATGGCCAACGATCCACATCACAAAACCTCAAAATTAGTACCAATTAGCATCTCCACTGGAGGTGTGAGCTGAGAGGCTGCAGATTTAATAAGCAGGACACCAAGCCACCCCCTTAAAACTTACAGTCGTGCTGGATCAACCAAGACTGCATATCCATTTGCGGGGGGAGGGAGAGGAAGCTTCTAGGATATCCGTTGCTAACCACGGGGTGGGGGAAGGGGAACATGTGGTGCTACAACTAAATCTTAAGCAATTCTTTCCAAATGAAAAGTGGAACAGAATTAACCATTCCACTCTGGGGTATTTTCCTCTAGAGGTTACTCTTTTCAAGACAAGGTGCCACTTGCACTAGTGCCACAAGGTATGTAGTGCATCATGAGGGTTTTGTGAATGGATTGTGTCTGCATTTGGGAGTGGAAATAAGACTGACTATTTTGTGTTCTCTTATCTATGAACTCTGATTAGGCAGAAGTGCCATTTGTTAGTCTGGGAATTACACACAACCTGCTGGTACCTCACCACTTTCGGTCCATCCCCGGCTTGAATTTTAGCAGATAGTGATTCAACACTCCGCAGCTGGCAGGTTCAGACCACAGTACCTTGGTATCAGGGTGGACTGATTTACATCATCAATTTTAATCATGTTTTGCATTTGTACTTTAGTTATATTAATAAAGAAAGGTTGATTCTCAGTAGTTGGGAATCATTAAAACATGTTACTTTGCAATAAAATGTAGTCTTTACACTAAATTTGGTTCTTCTTTTTGCTATCCAGGAGGATTCACTAAAACTATACACATTTACTTAAACAATTTTATGGCTTAACTTACATTTATTCAGATTCTGATTTTTTAAATTTATTATTTTAGAAAAGGTGAATGGCACATTTCTTGTTTACTAGATGATTCGGGTCAAGCTCCATTCAGATGGAAATACTACAAAACAATTCTGTTTTTGTGCATTTTAATTGAATTTGTAGCTAAAATTACACCTTAAATGTGCCCTCTTTTAAAATATATTCTCTATATACAAATAAACATGTTTCACACTCAAAACTAACTGATTCATTAAACAAAAGGAAGTGTTATCTGTAGTTAGTGAATTGAGCTGATCATTCTAAAATCTTGAAGCACATGGTGACCAGAAACAAGTAGCTCGTCTTCTCACACCTAGTTTTTAATTCATAGATTGGAGAGGAAAACAAGGTTTCCTGCTTTTTCAATTTCCAATTTGTTTCTTAACTTTGAATGAACAAGTTTTGAATTGAGATCGTTAAGTAAACTGAACATAAGAACAGCCATACTGGGTCAGACCAAAGGTCCATCTAGCCCAGTATCCTGTCTTCCGACAGTGGCCAATGCCAGGTGCCCCAGAGGGAATGAACAGGTAATCATCATGTGATCCATTCCCTGTTGCCCACTCCCAGCTTCTGGCTCGGGACACCATCCCTGCTCATCCTGGCTAATAGCCATTGATGGACCTATCTTCCATGAATTCATCTAGTTCTTTTTATAGTCTTGGCCTTCACAACATCCTCTGGAAAAGAGTTCCACAGGTTGACTGTGCGTTGTGTGAAAAAATACTTCCTTTTTTGTTTGTTTTAAACCTGCTGCCTATTAATTTCATTTGGTGACCCCTAGTTCTTGTGTTATGAGAAGGAGTAAATAACACTTCCTTATTTACTTTCTTCACACCAGTCATGATTTTATAGACCTCTATCATATCCCCCCCTTAGTCATCTCTTTTCCAAGCTAAAAAGTCCCAGTCTTATTAATCTCTCCTCATATGGTAGCCATTCCATACCCCTAATCATTTTTGTTGCTCTTTTCTTAACCTTTTCCAATTCCAGTATATCTTTTTTGAGATGGGGTGACCACATCTGCACACAGTATTCAAGATGTGGGCGTACCATGGAGATAAAATAAGAGAGAGAGAGAGAGAGAGAGAGAGAGGGGCAATATGATATTTTCTGTCTTATTATCTATCCCTTTCTTAATGATTCCCAACATTCAGTTAGCTTTTTTGATTGCTGCTGCACATTGAGTGGATGTTTTCAGAGAACTGTAGAATAAAATGTAGAATAAACCTCTCTGCACCTGCTGAAGAGGTTACTGCTGTCAAAAGCTGATTTAACACTTCAACAAACTCTGGTTCCAGGTACTTAGCCAGTAACTTCCACCAATTCAGAGGTTTGACTTTCTTTAAACACTTGCCAAACATGTACTACATATTTTTGTATTTAATTTTAGTGGTTTTAAGTGGATTTATTTTTAAATCATTGGTTTTTATCCACCCTGGTCAGTATCTGTTCTGCTTTCTAGGATTAAAATGCTTCCCTACCCCGTAAACTAGTGGTTCTCAACCAGGGATACATGTACACCTGGGGGTATGCAAAGGTCTTCCAGGGTGTATGTCAACTCATCTAGATCAGTGTTTCTCAATTGGGGGTCACGGGGTCGCAAGTGAGGGCTGGCATTAGGGGGTAGCCTTCTTGTTTTCAGAGGAGCTGAATTAGAATCACTTGACTAAAATCTATGAAAGCCTTGGATCTTAATGTAATCAAAAACATTTGAATTACACATTTAAGATTTATACTTGTCCTTTGCTATATTTTGACTGAAGACCATCTGTTTTTAAAGGTCCATAGAGGAAGCAGATGTAAGCTGGAATGGGGAACCAATGACTATCTGATTTTTTTTTCTCCTTACTATAAGATTTAACAGAGAATTAAGAAGAGCAGCAGTCTATGTGAACAATAGAGGTGCTGCAATTAATTTCATGTTTTAATGCAATAAAGAACATTTAAATATAAAAATTGTTTCCCATCTTTTATTCATCGACTTCAATAATGTAATTATATCAAATGCTCAATACCTGCTTTTAATGCAGATTAGATTTTTTTTTAAAATATAAAGTCTTACAGTATGTACACACAGCAGCCAAGGGATTTCCCCTGCCTGTTTTCTGCAAGAGAAAGAAGTGACCCAATCGTTATGAAAATAAGTTGGACTTGGATAAAGTTTGTCAATTTAATTCATTGCTGGCATAAAAGAGATCAAATGCCTTTTTCAAAGGTTTTGTGTTATTATTTAGAAAGGTGCCCAGAACAGTAATAGTATAGAACAGGATCTTTCTCCTTTAAATAGTTCCTGGTCAAGACTGACTTTATTGTTCTTCCCTGTTGACTAATTAACCACTTGAGACAATACCTAATAGCAATGTAGCACCTTTCCTGTGAAGGTCTCAAAACGTTAAAGACACAACATCTCTGTGAGATCACTTTATAGCTTGGGAAACTGAGGCAAAGGCGATACTAAGTGACTTGCCAATACACCAGAGCTAAACAGAAAAAACAGAAGGGATGGGACCCAGGAGTTCTGGCTCTCTGTCCTTTATTTAACCGCTAGACCCTGCTTCTTTGCCTCCCACCCCCAGTTAATCATCTGTAAAATGTCAGGTCCAAATTCTCAGTCCTGACCTCTGATAGCAGGCAGGTGCTATCACTGCATTGTTTGGAGTATCAGCTGTGATGCAGCTGATTTAGATGCACAACAATGCACATCCGTGTTTCAGAGGGAAGGATCAAGTTCCAAAAGATTCCAGATTTATGTTAAAGAGAAGACAAGGAGCTTTCAGCGTGAGAAAACATCAGCATAACTTTGCTCTATCCTAACTGGACAAAGCTGATATTCCCTCCGTCCCCATGGCTAACAGGAAACAATCACTAATACTCACCTGAGATTTTAACAGGTCACATTTCTGTTGGGAGGCAGTTCTGGGACCTGAGTTGTGCGCCATCTCAGCAGATTGCTGAAGAGCTGCAACACACATTTTTTATTTGGCCTGTTTTCTGATGAGCCGTTTGCTGCACACAATCTATCTACAGACACCCACGCACATTATACTCTGCACGCCAATATCTCCTGAAAAAAATGCTGCAAACCTTTCATTTCTTTTTCAATGGATTTAACATTACTTCTGGGGTTACAGAATAGTGTCCTTGTAATCTTCTCCACAGTACTCATAAGCAAAAGTAACTCTTTGGTTACGGCATAGCTTTAAGGGAATATGACTGCGTAAAAAAAAAAAAGAAGAAAAAAAGCCATTCACCTTTACATACATGTACTGCAGACCGAGCAATGAATAGTCCTGAAAATTATTGATTAAAAATAGATTGGATACTTTCACAGTGTATCATCAATGCAGAACTGGTTATTTTAGAAGTCTTAGTATTTATACTACACAAATACTTCAGTATTTTTCAAGACTATAACAGGGTTCAAAAAAGAACTAGATAAGTTCATGGAGGATAGGTTCATCAATGGCTATTAGCCAGGATGGACAGGGATGGTGTCCCTAACCTCGGTTTCCCAGAAGCTGGGAATGAGCGACAGGGGATGGATCACTTGATGATTACCTGTTCTGTTCATTTCCTCTGGGACACCTGGCATTGGCTACTGTTGGAAGACAGGATATTGGGCTAGATGGATCTTTGGTCTGACCCAGTAAGGCCGTTCTTATGTACTATTTCTTTCTGTTAAACTTGGGATCCTTGGCTAGTTACAATGTCTAACAGACTCTCTTTTATTTTATATCCTCGGCCTGTAAACTCAATTTCTGTGCTAGATGCAACAGAAATTTCTATGATGCTCCTTGTAGTCTCACTGCAATAAAGAAATGTGGGTTTTGTTAAAATAAAACTACATTAAAACAAAACAAACACTGTACTATTATGCTGATGAGCATTTGTAATTGAACTGTATTTGGGTTAACAGGTTTTGTGGACTATTTCTAAGGATCAAAGGTTTTGTACATATTAATGGCAATTTATGCTGGGCTGTGAAGGTGAAAAGCCAAAAACACATTACAGAGTAGAACTGACAATGAAAACATTACAACATTGAAAAAATAACGCATGATAAAAACAGATTTTTTAAAGTGCCCTCTATCCAAACCCTTCCGTGGCTCCTTTCACCATCTTGTTTCTGCCCAGTTTCTAATCAGGAACTTTTTTTGTATGAGGCATGTGTGACAAACCATTTCATTAGAGAAAGTCAACTCTGGCTGGGATCTCACTGTAAGATTGAAGTTTTTGCTGCTGCCAGGGGCAGTTTGGTTTATTCAAGGGCATGTTGTATATTTTTCAGTATATTGTCAAGGGTGCCCAGAGGTTGGGACTTTTTAGTTTTATTATAAAGTGAAAAACATATAGACATATTAAGCATTGACTCCACATCCATGTGCCCTTCACCCTTTTGTAGCAACAGAGGTCACACGTTTCTATTTAGACTTTTAGTCTTCTACAATAAGAGAGCCCATTTGATGCTATGGTTGCCCTTGACAAAAAAGCTTTTGAAAATATATGTAAACAAACAGACCTGTCAGTTACCCCATGAGCAAGTCAAATAACCCAGCAACAACATGAGCAGAAACATTTGACTCCCAAACAAAGAAAAACACCGAGCATTCCACACCATCTCCGTATGAGCAAGAAAGACAAGATGTACCTTGAAGCACAGCCTGACGATCAATAAACTTGGGTGGTTATAGACTAAAGGGAAGAAGTGAGTTATCAAGACATTAAGGCCCAGATTTTTAAAGCTATTTAGGTTTTGCTGTGCTCAGCATTGCAACACCTACCTGATTTAGGAGCCTAAATCCCTTTCGAAAATGAGATTTAGGCTCTTAAATCAGTTAAGCATTGCAACACTGAGCGCAGATGCCCAAATAGCCTTAAAATCTGGGCTTAACATTGTTATTCTAAAAGGGTTTAGCTGTTAGCTTACTAGTGGCCTACCAGTGTTTCTTTCAGGGCAATTCATTATTTCTGTGATGACTGAACACTGTTTACATTAAAGCGTAATGGAATGTTCTACTCAAAATTCTGCTTTTCTTTATGTGGTGTATCCAGCAAGATAATGTGGTGTTGGCCTGTCCCTCCTCCTCCTCCTGGAAGCCTTTTGAGTGGCCCCTCTTCCATCATCATCAAATACCAATTCCCTAATAACACTGTTGCTTTAAACTTAACTAATAGTGCAGGAGACTGGGAGCCAAAAGACCAGGGTTTTTTTCCAGACTCTACTACTAAATACCTCAGAAGCCTCAGAACAGTTAATAAATCGCTGTATGCTTCCATGTCCCCACCAGTAGAGTAGGAATTCTTACCAACTTTTAAAGTGATTTGAGATACTTTGATGAAAGGAAAGTTATAAAGGCAAAGTATTACATTATATAATCGTATTATTGTAGAGTTATACAATGTGATGCCGTATATTTAATGCAAAAGAAGCCACTTTTTCATGTTCTGTAACAAGATTTTAGCCAAAGTTGGGAGAAAAACGACAACTAAAAAAAATCCATAATTTTTTTAAAAATAGTTTCTCTTTTATTGCATTCATGCCCCCGTATGTTTGCTTTATATTAATTTGCTGTAAAGAACATTCACCAAAACTACATGTTAAGCAAATGTTGCAGAACAATTGTCAGATTCACCCCAGAAATAAGAGATAGACTCATCCAAGCAGAGAACAGAAATATGCCATTTTGACCTGTGGGTCTCATCAAAAAGGTGCAAATACTCAGTATTTGCAACAAACTTCTGTGAACAACCTAAGCAGTATGAATAACTCACAGAAATAATTTCCCACATAATTTTTAACAAAACTGGAATGAAGTGGTATGAATTATTTGCCGTGCTCTCTTTTTAATTGTTGTGACTTTCTAAAAAAGAAGCGGTGCTTAAAATCTTACCACCATATGCCAGCCAAATAAACTATACAAAGTTTTTCCTGCTTTTTCCTTGTTACTTTCTGGTAGAAGTCTGAAGTGAGTTTTAGATCCTACACATTTAGAGACAGAGAGAGAACATGAAGGGAACATTCTAAATCATGTAGATACAGCTGGCCCCTACCTTGCCTTCGAAATGACAAGGCTCTACTCAGAACAATTGTTAGAGGAATTATTTTAATCTGAAAAAAAAAAAAAACTTTTCAATAAATGTTTAAGAATTAATGCTTAGGGAATTTATTAATCAGTCACACTAATGGATTAAAAATGTAAAAGGGAGACAAGTTATAAAAGCTAGAGACAGAAGAGACCTGTTATCTTCTTGCCTATCCTCTTCAGAGCTGTGTGAATAACTGATTTTTTAGTTCTCTGGCAGTTCTGAGAAGTGTGTGTTTGTTTGTTTTGGGTCAACCAGAAATTGAATTTTATCACAAACTGAGAGGTCTGAAATTTTTCATTTTGGCCGTTAACCCTTTATTAACAACAGTGAATAAAAGCAGAAATTGACAGGCTAAATACAAAAACCAAGGAGGAAGAGCTAACCTTATACCCAAGAGCCCAATGGCTAGGATACCAGCCATCCAGGTTCAAATCCCCACTTTGGACAGGGACATCCCAGTTGAGTGCTCTAACCACTGGCCTATCTATAAGAGGAGGGGCACCTCCTTCTCCTCCTGTTTTGTGAATTTATTCAACTGGAAATTTGCTGAAATCAACAAGAATTCATCAAATGTTTCAGCCTGAATTTGCATTTTTGGCAAAACAAGTTTCAGCCAAAAGTTTCACCCAATTGTGCATTTCATCCCCTGCCATCGCAGATCCTCACAGAATCTTCTTTTTCCAGTTTAGATTTAAGGAACGCAGGGGATGGGGCTTCTGCCACTGCCAGAGATTTTTCCAGTGTACGGTCACTATTTTTCTTCCCACATCTACTTCATCCCATTTTAATACATTGAAAGTTCTGCATGGAGTAAAATTTTCAGGATTAAACCTCTTGTTATTTCAATGGGTATATTAAATTCAGGCATTTAAGAATAGCTAAGAAGATAGAGAAAAAAACCTTCTTACCACATCTCTAAAGCCACCTACACATCCACTATTACACGTTGGTAATGATCAAAGCAGAACGAAAGAGAGTGTCTACCAACTCATCTATAGAGTCTTTCAGAGGCTCAGTCTTCATCAGCAGAGAGAGAATAAAATATCCAGAGGCCACTCTTCAATTCCATACACAATTCTGCCAACCATGCCACAGCATGTTTTTTGAATGCTTCTGGAAAGGCTTCAGTGTTTTATTAGCACGGTCACATGATGCCACAATCTATTTTTACTTTCAGGTGATACAAAAGCTGGAGGTGAGACTATTTATGAACAAGCCGGTTTTCAATTATTATAATGGAGAGAGTGGTGTATGGTGGTAGGGGGATGGGGTGAAGACACTCAGAAGAAACTGAATATGAGAACATCACACTGAATGGAACATGGTTAAAGTAATTAAATATTTATGTATGTATAGAAAGCATAAAATGTACAGGAATTGTGTGATATTAGATGTAATGTTCAAAGTTGTTTTAGGGAAATCACAAAACTGAACACCACATTTATACATGAATGGCATGCTTTAACTGCATGCATATTATTTATTGAACAGCACAGAAGTGTGCATGCTTAATGAGTTCACATCCTGCTTCTACAGATCATAATTTTGAAGGTTCCTGGTCAGGATACTAAATCCTAAATCTGCCTGCTTGACAGCTGCAAATGGGTGAGGGAGAAAAAGATGTGAAATGCTGCCTTGATGCAATCACACGATGTTTAAATGACTTCCATATTCCTTCTGAACAGGATGCTGCTCTTCCTTAATTCAGCCTATTTCAAACTGTGCTCAAACACATTTTCAACACATCCCACGCTTGATGAAGCTTAATTCTCAAGTTGATGTTTTAAGTTCCCTACAGCATGTCGGTGTAGGACTTTTAAGAGTATTTTTCTCAATAACTCATCTACAAAAAGAGTTGCCCTTAATAGCAATATTTTTTGACTGCCGTGGGCCTAAACAGTAATAATCTCTGATTATTTTTTTAAAATTCTCAAATGTTATCCTTTGCAAGATGGCTTTTTCTTCAGGAAAAACACCATGCCACCAAAGGCTTTAATCAGAAGTCGGAACAGCCACTTTGCTGAGGATAATGGAAACCGGCAGTTACTGAGCATAAAATGGATCTGGGATAAATTGCAAAATGAAAAAAACAGAGCAATCTTTGAAACATTTAGAGGTTTATAGCAGATGTTTGTTCACATTTTCCCTTCTCCCCCTACATTGTTCCTATTCATTTGAGGTTTAAAAGAGAGGCAAAAAACCAACAACCCTCAAAGCGTCTCCCAGTCGCTCACCACCTCAGACTATACTTCTATTAAGAAAAGAATGTAAATCCCAAAGTGTCAGAGCTTTTTAGAAATTTTGTCACATTTAGTTTGCTGCTGCTTCTTTCCTTCCCATCAGTTAGTTTTGACTCTGGTCAATCTGAAGGGCATTTCTGTCAAGTTGTGTGTATTGTTGAGAGAGACCTTTGTAGAGAACTTAAACCCTAAGTTCCAGGTCCAGCACGTTTTGCCAATCTTGGGAGTGAAGGAAATTGACCGAGTTGGGACTGTCACAGATATCACTAAAACCCATTTTTCTCCCACTCCCATCATTCAAGACCTCCAACCCCTATTTATTCTTACCGCTAGGAGGGAATGCCCTGTAGCTTTCTTCCCTTTCCTCTGCTCTATTTGGTGCAGTGCCCTCTGCCCTGAATCTTTGGGCTGTACCAGCTGGCTGCTCTCCCACATCTTTTATGTTCAGCAGCCACCAGGGAAAGCCATTGATCCTTCACCCCATGGGCCTTCTGCGGTCAGGCCATGGCTTCAAGTCTTGTTCTCCCAAAGATCAGTGGAAGAAGAAAGCTGGCTGTCTTCTCCCACTGTAATGGTCTTAACTAAGCCACAAGGCCTGGTAGCACCATAGCAACCATGGAATTGGGGGCTTATAATTCTATTGAGTGAGTGTAAGGGAGGCCTAAATGTTCACTAGGCCTTATGGAGCAATACCTTTCTTTACGGCTTAGAGGAAAAGCTCTCTTCCCCACTATGGAGGTCAGGATGTTTCCTAGCCCCTGCCAAGAAGGACCTTGAGATAAGGGAATAGAGAGACAAGTGACCTCGTCTAGCAGCCTCACCCCTCCAAAAAAAAGAAAAGGCAGGAGAGCATTTAGATAGTGCTCAGGCCCCTAGAAAACCCAGGGAAGGCTCAACAAACCCAAGAGGTAGTTGGGAAGAGGGGGAGGCCATTGAGTAGATGATAGAGGGGCTCCAGGGTCTATTTGGGAAATGGGAGGCGTGTCGGAATGTCCCCTTGCTTTGCAACCAGCCTTAAACTTAAAACCTCCAAATGAACACACAGGACTGTGGGTTAGTGAACTGTATCCAGGGAGGTTTCACACAACTCTAGTGAGAAGCTCTAGCATTTGACAACAGTATGGATATCAGGAGCTTTATGAAATAATCAAATCAACTCAAGCCTTAAAAGATAAGGCTGAACATGCTTAAAAAAGGGGGAGGGGGCTTTATTTCTCTCTCTGGTACCAGGTACACACTCCTGACACACATGCCCTAACTGTACAAAATTAATCAGTGAGGGCAGAAAGAACCTGAGCTTCTAAAACATATGAGGAGTTACAGTTCTGATCTGACATGCATCTGACGAAGTGAGTATTCACCCACGAATGCGTATGCTCCAATACGTCTGTTAGTCTATAAGATGCCACAGGACTTTGTCGCTTTTTACAGATTCAGACTAACACGGCTACCCCTCTGATACTTGAGTTCTGATCAGGCAAGCTACTGCAAAAAAAGGTGTGTTTGAAAATTACACGACTTAGTGTCATGAATTTTATACAGAGGAGCTAAAGGAAAGAAAGGAAAAAACCCAGCCTGAACTACAAAGGATTCATATTTAAACTCCCTGGAGTTCAGATTTCATACGTTAGCCCTTTACAGGCCTGGGGACAGACAGAAAGTTGGGACATGGGTCTGCATCTGTATTTCCCCCAAAGATTTCTGGATCTGGATATTTGTGCCCTTTTATAGGCTACAAGCGAATACAAATATTACTTACTTTGGTAACAGGACCCATTTTGATATGTGTCTGCTACTTTCCATAGAGCAGTGTTTGACCCCTGGGGGTCTGCAAGGGTACTCCAGGGGCCCGCTCATCAACTCCTCCCACTCCCTCAATTCCTCCTGCACGCTGGGGAACAGCTGTTCAGTGGCACGACGGAGGCACTGGGAAGGAGGGGGAGGAGCGGGTATGGGGCGCGCTCGTTGGAGGGGCCGGAATCATGTCTGCGGTGCTGGCCCGCTGATCAACTACTCCTCCTCCCTCCCAGTGCCTCCTGCAGGCTGGGGAACAGCTGTACAGCAGCGTGCAGGAGGCGCTGGGAGGGAGGGGGGGAGGAGCAGGGAGGGAGAGGAAAGAGGCAAGGAAGAGAAGGGGCAGGGGTGAGGCCTTGGGGGAAGGGGTGGAGTGGGGGCAGGGCCTGGGGCTGATTGGGGGCCTTGGGAGTCCAGAAATTTTTTAAAATTAAAATGGGGGTCCTCGGGTTGCTAAAAAAGTTTGAGAACCGCTGCCATATAGAGTATTAGCCAGTGAAACCTGAACTGGATTCAAATCCAGAGGACACCGCACCCCTTCTGAGTTTCCTAAATTTTTGGAAACAAATTTGTTATCTTCTGCCATTCTTCACTGGGAACATTCATAGAGCAATCACACAGATTGTTTTCGGCAATTGCACTGAAATCCATACCTTGACGATACTGCAGTTAAACATCTACTAAAAAGGATCAATGAATTGGTCTAGAATTTCTTAATCACTCAAGTTAAACAATCTTTCTAGCCACAGCCTGCACTGCAGCAAAAGGGATTATGTGCACATCAACATTGAAAATGTTCCTTAATGAGGAATACACAAAGCTGTCACAATAAGAAGCCACAAATGAGGTTTAATGAGCAAAATAGTGGTGGTTTTGCAAAACTAGAATTTGATCATCTAAGTGATTACGTGTTCATTTCAGCCTTTTAGTTCCACATGCATGTACATGGTGTGTGCGTTGTGCATTTTAGAGAACATTGTGCATGCCACTTTCAGTACAAAAAAAATATATGTGCATTCCACCAGCAGTGAAGGTACATGAACTGCATGCCTGGAGCCTACAGCAAGAACACTGCACACTGTATTTGTATTTCTCAGATGGAACTTCACTGAATGGCCATATGTGCTTCAGTAAGTAAAATGTCGGTCAAAGAGGGTTCCAGATTCTGATCTCACATTAGTTTAAATCTGGAGTAACACCATTGGAAGCAAGTCAGTTTACATCAGTAAATTAGACCAGAATTTACAGACAGGAGCTTCGATTCAGGAAAACATGCCAACATGCTTAAATGCATTGCCGTGTTTGGGCCAGGATCCCTATTATTCCAGGTTTGTAGATAATAGGCAAAATTTACTGCTGCTGCAAATTGGTGCAGTTCTGTTGAGTTCAGTAGAGTTGTGCCAACTTATATCAATAGAAAAAAACTTTGTGATGCATTTGGTTCCTGCTCCCTTTCTTTTTTTCTAAATACATTAGTTTAAAATGGGAATTTATTATAATAGCTGTTCTTAGCATCTGTGAAACACATTCAAATGAAAAGAAATGCCATCCTGTTAATATTGTGAGGCTTTAAATGTAAAAACTGTAACCATTCTACAAAATGTATACTCAAGCCAGGGCAGCCTTTCCTATTCCTAGCATTAAACAAAAATCAGCCAGTGATTGAACATCAGTAAAATTAAACATGTAATCACAAAGGAAATAGGGGCATATGCTCAATAGATTACTAAGCAAACTGGGTGAAATGGAATGCCACTATATCATGTGTGATTAATATATTCAGCTAACAAAAACAAAATTTCAGATCAGTAATGTGGTTTGGTTGCTGTTACTCCATTTGTTGAAATTCAAATATATTGGTCTAATAAAATGAAAGTCTGCAAAAAGATTTGAAAGACGTACTGCAGAGAAATAGAAAGATTTTCAGGCAGCATAATCTTAAAGATAGAAACGATGGCTGAAGTTATTTTGTTTTTATTCCTGGATCTGTATGATTAGAGTATAGTGGCACTTTACCAACTCTCATGCTCTATGAGCCCTGCTCATGAAATTGCTCCCTTATATTTCACCCTATGCTAATAGGGATTATTTTGCAAAAATAATTTATCTTATATTACTAATAGGAGTTCATTACAGAATCTGCTATTAAATCTTAGCTGAGAGGGAGGACAAAACTAGCAATTTCCAAAAGCACACAAGGGAGTTAGTTGAATATCAATTTCCACTGACTTTCAAACAGAGTTGGACACTTAGCTGCCATTGTGCCTTTCAAAATGTCCCCGTAAATAATTAAAACTAATCTGCAGTTATCAAAATAAATGAACCAAATGTGTTTTGGAGATGCATTATGCTTGCTTTTCTATGTTTATTTAATATTTTACATTGTAGACTAGGAATCCCAAAGATTAGTGCGAAATAGCAAGATACAGCTTAACTCAAACTAGAGCTCTGTACTACTACTCTACACCTACTATTGTCCATGTCCTGTTTTTATACACATCCACTTTTTAAATATCCACCTTTACCTGACTCTTTATACTTTTCACATGATAAAAATAAATAAGAAAAAATAATTATTTTAAGCAGTAACATATTCAAAGTGACTTTAAAATTGAAAACATGCAGAAGAAATTTGAGAGCATGCAGGAGCCTTGAAACTCACAGAGAAACCCAAATCCTAAAGTTTGTATCCAAATCAGACATGCCCAAAAGCAGAGTTCTGGTTGGGCCCAACTATCAAACAAAATGGTCCTTATAAGCCTGCATATACTTTGGTATCTCCGCCATTGTTAAGCACTGCTATACGTTTACCTTTCCTGTATGCACAGCACCACCACTGAAAATCCTGAACAAATTTTTATAGTGTTACAAGACTCCAACTGACTGGCAATATGAGGAATCCCCAAAAATGTCCTCTTCTAAAAATGGTACTTCTTTTAATGACAACAAAACACAGGAAACCGCCTCATTTTCCTAAGTGTTCATAAGTCGACAAGAATGTTTGTAGGTAGCAGGCATTTTCGTGTCCCACTATTTAAAAATGAGGTAGTTTGTGATTTTGCTCACATTATACAAAATGTAACTCTCTCAACAATAGACTAAGGCAAATGCAAAATAGAGTTTTCATTTCTATCTTTATCTCTTCGCTGCAGATGTGTTCAAGTATTAGGATCAATAGCAGGGGTGCTGGAACAATTTTTATAGCGGGGGTGCTGACAGTGGAAACCATGGAAATCATGTACTTGGTGTTTGTTATTACTACTTCAAGCCAATGGTTGCAGCAGCACCCTCAACACCCTAGTTCCCTAATCAATAGGGAATTTACTGTGAAGATCAAATGCTTTGCATTTGGAAATTACTCCCTCTGAAATGCCATTTTACTAGAGCATCTGACAGGAGGAAATGAGCGGTTTTTCCTTCCTTCTTTGACTCCATGCTAGGCTTACAGGGCCCCTTGTCTTGTTACACAAATACATATTGATAGGCACAGCAAATCTTTAATTAAAAATTGTACACATTTTATACCAAGATCGTCCTTCACATGGTTCTACAGCTGTACAACCTGGAATAGGTTGCCAGGGAGGCAGATAATGGTGCAGAGATGAAATTCAAAGACAGAAACAAGACCAAATTATTCTGTCTGGCTTTCAGATTGAGTTGGCCAGAGTGTTGAAATGACATGGGAAGTCCTGTATCTGGCTTTTCACCTAGTCCATGAAAGGGCAACATTTTCAAGAGGTGCCACTAATTTTAGGGATGCCAATTTATGGGCATCTAATTTAAGATACCCTGGACCTGATCTTCAGAAGTGCTAAGCCCCACAATGCCAGCTGAAGTTGATGGGAGCCAATAATGCTCAGAACATCTGAAACTCAAGTCAGGAATACTAAAATGGGGGAATTCAGTGGTCATTTAAAAAAAAAATTAGCTGTAAGCCTTCAGGAAGCTAGTCTTGGAAAGGGTAAAGGCACTGGTCTGGGACTCAGGCAATCATAGGTCAATTCCCAACTCTGCCTCAAGCTTCCCGTATAATCTTGAGCTAGTCACAATCTCTGAGCCTCAGTTCCCAATGATAAAATGGTAATAAAACTTTACTACTTCACAACAGGAGTATTGAGAGACTAGATTCATCAACGTATTTTAGCTGCTCAGATACTATGGTGTTGAATGCTATTATAAAGAATCTAGATCCCCCCAAAGGCATTTTACCAGTCATACTGTTTCCATCTTATTTGGCCGTGAATAGAATCAAGTCTAGTCTAGGCCACCCTCAGTTATATATAAGGACATGGACTCGATCGTCCAGTTTCGAGCTATTACCCAGCCTCTAACAGTAGCCAACCCCTCAGGCTTTAGAAGGACACAAAGCCTTTAAAATGGAAGATTGGTGGTTAAAATTAACAACATGTGACATGCTGTACAAAGGACAGCAAATAAAGATATGGTAACAGCCCATTTTGGCTGGAGAAGAGAATACACTACAAGAGAGATACTATCCATTTGGACTATATACTGTCAGCTGCATTATCAATGCACAATGCTGTCTTGCCTGAAGGACAAACAATGGATTTTGCTGCATTACGCTTGCTTCTGTCACCATATCTATTCTTTAGGTGCAATGCATACTGAAGAGATTTTGCTGTTTTAATATTTTTGGGTTTAAAATCATTAAATCATCAACCTAGGTATATAAATTGCAGCATGTTGGCACAAATACTGAATTTAACCAGCAAGAGATGTACCTTTCCTGAACTGCCAGTCCCAGATACATTTTTGACCCACTCTTTGGCACTTTTTAACAGTCAGTAAGATTTATTATTTTACATTCACCTATCTGAACAACTATGATAAATGTCAAGCTAGCTGCAGAATTAACAGTGTTTGAATTGGAGATGAATTTCTCCACCTGTCCTGGAAGTTATCCCCCTGTTCTCTGATGAACCCATACCTGCCAGGACCTACTTTAATCCCTACATCATGAAGGTTCTTTCGAAGCCTTTGAAATATAACAATAAATGTAATGTTTTGCTGGGGAGAAGATAACCCTCAACCAGGGGTGGGCGAACTACAGCCCGGGGGCCACATCGGCCCTTCAGACATTTTAATCCAGCCCTCAAGCTGTCACCGGGGAGCGGGGGCCGGGATTTGTTCTGCTCCACGTGTGCCGTGGCTCCGCACGGCTCCCGGAAGCAGCGGCATGTCCCCCCACCAGCTCCTACGCATAGGGGCAGCAAAGGGGCTAGCATGCTGCCCCCACTCCAAGCGCCACCCGTGCAGCTCCCATTGGCTGGGAACCCCAGAAATGGGAGCTGCAGGGGCGGCGCCCGTGGACAGGGCAGTGCACAGAGCTGCCTGGCCATGCCTCTGCATAGGAGCTGGAGGAGGGACATGCCACTGCTTCCAGGACCTGCTTGAGGTAAGCGCCACCCGGAGCCTGCACCACTGACCCCCTCCTGTACCCCAACCCTTGCCCTAGCCCTGAACTCCCTCCTGCCTTCTGAGCCCCTCGATCCCAGCCCAGAGCACCATCCTGCACCCCAATGTCTCATCCCCAGCCTCACCCCAGAGCCTGCACTCCCCCACCACACACACAGCCCAACCCGCTGCCCCGAGCCCCCTCCCACACCCTGAACTCCTCATTTCTGGCGCCACACCAGAACCCTCACCCCCTCCTGCACCCCAACCCCCAATTTTGTGAGCATTCATGGCCCGCCATACAATTTCCATACTCAGATGTGGCCCTCGGACCAAAAAGTTTGCCCACCCCTGCCCTAGACCCACCAGGAAGATTTTATGCACATAGACTACAAAACTGTAAGTGGCAGAAGAAGCGTAACAGTCACAAAACACAAGGCCAAATGTTTTCCGAAGTTCTCATTAATTTTGTGTGACCACCTTGCCCAGGATCTCCGGAAGTGCTGGGGATTAGCTGCTTCCAATGAAGTGAAGTTGCAGATGGGCAACACTTAGAAAAATCAGAGCCTCAGTTGCGTATCCTGACAGGGCTTGTGGGTGTCTCAGGATTTAAAAACCTATCTGAGGGTTCTTTATGACCCTGTAGCCAAATAATCCATTCACCCCCCGCAGCCACGAGTTACATGCACTACACTATCCTTGCAGCGAAGGCCAATGGGGTGTGTACATGCATGGGAGCTGGAGAGAAGAGTGGAAATGAGGATCCAAACAGAACTGCCCCAACCCACATCAAAAGAAGCTCACATTCTCTGCCTCTGTGTTCCCCTACCATAGTAGGTTGACTCTCTGCCAAGCTACTGGTCTAGCTAGATGGGTCAATACTTTGATTTGGAGAGGAACAGAAAACAACAGTGAAAGGATTCAACTATGCATATAAGAGAGGACCCAGAAGTTGGCTTTGCCTTTCCTTACAAGCTATGGGGAAAATCAATTTACTTCACTTGGGTAACCCCTAGAAGCAGAATTATTTTATACAGGGAAATTTATGTTATTTCCCCAAGACTGTATATAGTTGGGCCTGATCCAGAATATTGTAACTAGCCATCCCCTCACACCAAATTCCTGGCTCAAGCCTAGTGCATCTTGATATCAGACCCACTCAGAACATCCCCAGAGATGCTCTGATTCAAATCAGAGAATAATTAATCTCTAGATTAAATAAACCTGTTTGTCTGGTCCGTTGGAGACCAACCTGGATATATTTTGTTGAACACATTTGACCCTAGGGATGCAATGACAAAAAGAGCCATACCATACAAACTTGAAATGTAGGTATGTATCTACCTGCAAATGCAGCATTTTCATTGAATGGAAGAGAAAAAAAATACATCTCTTAACCATACCTTCCAAAAGAATAGAAGATGGACCAAATTATCCATTGCAGATGATGGTTAGTTATTAATTTGGATAGTGACTGATCAAACCATTTGTGAAACAACATAGACCAGTAAAAATGTTAATATTGTTTACAAGGCTGTTTTAAACAGCCAGTACATCTACAAAAACCCAACAGTAGTTTAGAGAGGTCGCACAGATTCAATGCCACATTAACAAGGAACAAAGATTTTGCTTGGAATGCATAACCCTAAAAGTATAGTGTGATTCTCTAATATCTTTGTTGAAGACCTAGGGGTAACATACAATATTCTGTATCAACAGTAAGGTGCCAAAATACAGATATAACAGTTGTGAACAGAATTGTTTTTCAACACTGTTTTTATTTTGAATGAGCATGAAACAAATTCCGGATATAGATCCGCTTCCAAACGTTCCCATAATCAAGGGGTGAAGGATCTTTTAGTTTGTTTGAGGCTACATTCGGCACTCTATGTTTTGTTAGTATACAACATTACTATTAAATATGTAATTATGAAATGTTAGTGACTGATACTGCAGCTCCTATCAATTGTGCACTAGCAAACTAGAAAAATTCCCTTTATATCTTACTATGCATAACTACAAGTGTTCCAATTAGCAATATTATCCAGCCTATTTGTGAAACCAAAGTATTTGACTAGTTACCATCAGCCAAGAAAAAAAATCAAGAGAACCATTGCTTGTGCATACACAATTGTCTGCTCTTGGTCACCATTACTGATTCAGTCCTTATACCTTTCCTGGTAACTTTTGCTACTATGGCCTGAACTTGTTGCATCAATTATCACCCCAAACCTACCAGTAGCTTTGCTCAGAAAACTACAAAAGACAAAAAAAAAAAAACACACATAAAAACACTTCCATATAAGAGCCCTTAGGATTGCTAGTATTGAGGAATTCATGTATGGAACAATAAAGCATCAATATCTAAGAATATAGTGAAAGCATCATTCTTGCTTCTCCTCTTGGTAACCAAAGGGAGACTTTACTAACCACTGTCAATTACCTGCAGTCCTGACAGTAAGAGAGTCTGGTCCTGCAAGTGCTGCAACACATTGAAGTCAACGGAACAATGGACTTGCAATATTGGATCCATCCATCTATTCTGGCCACTGTCAGAATTATCTTATTTCTGACAGTGGCCAGTGCCAGATGCCTCAGGAAGGTGCAAGAAACTCTGTAGTAGGCAATTATGGAATAACATGTTCAGAGGGGAAGTTTTTCCCCTAACTCCCTGCAGATCAGGGAATAAACCAGCCCCTAAGAATGAAGTTTTCTATCTCTTATAAAAAAAAAGTTAACCAGTCTAATGTAACTGTGGATGTGTTCATTGTTCATATAAATGCCTAATCCTTCTGGAACCCTACTGAGCTATTAGCTTCAATAATATCTTGTGGCAGAGAATTCCACGGGTTAATTATGTTTTGTATAAAGATACTTCCTTCTATCAGTTTTTAATTCATTGCCTTTCAATTATATTGAATGATCCCTTGTTCTTGTATTATGAAAAAAGGGAGCACACAATTTACCTCTGTTATGCCATCCAATCAGATTATTTGAGTAAGGGTTACAGGATCAGGCCCAGAGTTACTTGGCAACTCAGTGTGAAGATCCAAATCTCTAGAACAAGCCATTATACCAAAGACTGTTGAGAAGGTGGAATTTCATACCTGATTTTTAAGTGATTTGAATACAATTTGTGTAGTTGTGTCGCATGATGCAATTTTGTTACAGGTGTGTTTTCTCTCAACATTTTAAAACTACAGGAGATTACATGCTCTGAAAAAGGGACTGTCCTTTCCTACATGTTTGTACAGTGCCTGGTTGGCCTCCAGTAGGCACTAAGGCAATATACAAGTTAAACAATATAGTATGCACTTCTTAACTGTCAGGGTGGTTAAGCACTGGAATAAATTGCCTAAGGAGGTTCTGGAATCTCCATCACTGGAGATTTTTAAGAGCAGGTTTGACAAACACCTGTCACAGATGGTCTAGGTAATACTTAGTCCTGCCATGAGCGCAGGGGGACTGGACTAGATGACCTCTCGAGGTCCCTTCCAGTCCTATGATTAATTATTGTGAAATTCAAGACTGATTTACTTCTGTATGCAGTGTAGTTATAGCCATGTAGGTCCCAGAGTATTAGAGACACAAGGTGGGTGAGGTAATATCTTATATTGGAACTTCTGTGGGTGAGCAAGACAAGCTTTTGAGCCACATAGGAGCTCTTCTTCAGTCCGATTTACTTCTTTTAGCCTAGACATTCTATGGCATATATTCAGAATCCACTGTTCTCTGAAGGCAGCTGCCATGTTGGGATTTTTTTTGGCTGCTTTTTAAGATGCTCATTATGATTTTTAAGCATACTGTGAAATATACGTGCCTTTCCTTGGATATTTTTAGATATATCAAATATACCCTATTACATGTTAGGCACACACACAACAATTTAATAAATATGATTAAAAATATATAAATACAACTTTTGCCTGTTTAAAATAAATCCAGCAAGACACCCACTCAAGAGTCAGAAGAGGTGTCTGACACAGTACCATAAAAGATCAATAGAATTAGGTTCTATCTTACTGGTAGAGGAAAACATTACAGAGCCCAGGAACATCCATCAAGAATATTAGGCTCCCAGATGTTTAAATCTAGGGGCTATTAGCTAGAGGTGACCCACATTCATTCTCCGCCCCTTTCCCACTTTGGATAATGAAAATAGATTAGTAAATTGCATTTTTCTTTCTAGTTAACTTCTCTTTCAGGTTCTCAGACACTAGCACAGTATCTCAATGTCATGGTGGCAAACACTGCAGAGGACTTAAGAGAACTTTAAAAAAGTTGTAGTTTAAGGAAACAGCGTGGTTGTAGGTTTTTATAATAGCTTATTTTTATAAAACCTAAATTTCAGGTCAAGTTTCACCGGACAGCGACACTTTAAGAATGTTCTGGTACCAAAGACATGAGTCTTTGCAAAATGATGGTCTTCAGAATTAGGATGTTGATTGTATTGTTGTTGTAGTCCTTAAACAGAACTCTTGTTTTAAACTATTAAAAATTAATCAAACTTGTTAATGATTGTATCCACTAATTCTATTGTCTTGCTTCCTTTCTAGACTCCCTGAAGCATTAAGGTAATTGAAAAACACAGTAAGCAATTTCATAAGGAGTCACAAACATCCAACCTGTAATTTTTAATTCCTATTTTTTTTTTAAAATGCAGAAATGTTTTATAAAATGTTATTTTCTTCTCTCAATAGAGTCAACAAGAGGCCCTTAATATTTACAGTGTCTTTTCTCTTTTCTCTGTAAGACACAAGGTAAGCAACCTGTGTAAGATGCATCTTTTAAATCCATATTAATGCTGTCCATAAAGCTCAATACAGGCCTTCGTTTAATTCCTCACTTTAGTTTAGGCAGCACTTTGATAAGCTTATCAGAATGGACCGAACTGACAGTCTGATGACACAGTGGACTACACTGCAAGGGGAATCAAAGGGTTACATTAGTGTATCATCTCCAGAGAACACACTTTAACCATATAATTCACTAGACAAATAGCCAGGGGGAAAAGACAATCACGAGATTTGCTAAACAGTACAAGGAAAGTAGTAAAACTGAACAACTTCTATTTATTCCTATGAATTCTTCTTGAAATTAAGCCACACTTTTGTGAAATACATATGTTGTAAACAGCAAATGATCTAAATTTACATGTGTTTTTCAATCCTGCAACAGCCTAAGTGTCTCGCTACCAAACACACACACTCTCCCCCCCCTGCAAAACACAAACAAAAAACCCAACGACCCATAGATGAATTAGAGGTAAAGGAAAGGATTTGAGCCTCAGGCCATTAAAGACTGTGTTTTTGAAAATTATACCTGATACTAGTTTATATCTATATTTTAAAGTTAAAGAATCAGACAGCCATAGCCTTAATTCTTTTAATAGCTAAATACCCCTCCAAAAAAGTTATGGAACAAAATAATTATTATGTGCAAATCAATATGCACTATAGGATCCAATTTCTGTAAATTGGAAAGTAAATATTTAAAAATCAATCTTCAAGATCTTTGTTCAATATGCAAGATACCTACATAACTATTTTCATAGTTGATATGAGTACCATAGCAGATCGTAATCTTTATAGTTAAACCTATTTTAGATTCAAAATCCTGCCTGTCATCCTTAGAGAGGCCAGTATTTTTACACCATTGTATGGTGTGAAAACCAGAAGAACTGCAGTCTCAGTACAGCTGCCGATATATGTCCTGATCAATTACTGTATTGGAGGTGGTCCGTTCCTATCTTTATCCAAGGGACTGTAAAATGATTAAGAAGAATCTGATTTTAACGACCATGAAGTATCTACTCTATTGTTTTATAGTTCCTTTTCCTAGTATCTTGCTCAATAAAGCATAAAAACAGTTTTATATATGGTTGAGTAAAAAACGACAGGTTGAAATATGTTCAAGAAACAACAGGAGGAGGCTTTTGCCATATATGCCCAGATTTGCATCCTTACGACATTCCTATAAGTATCTTATGTCCCCCAGCAGGCCACATTTCCTTTGCAGCCCTTTCATTTCTTTCCGAGTCTCAAATACATAAATAAAAAATAATTTTAAACATTTTAAAAAGCCTGCATCTTCAATCCAGAGACACTTCATGGCAAATATCACCTTGGGTTCAAATGCATTTGGTCCCCCTCAAACAATTCAGCTGCATACCCTTAAAACTAGATTGTGGGCAAACAAAATTCTATCCTGATAAATTTTAAAGAAAACCTACAGAATCTGGCCTGGGCAACATTTTCAATGACCAGCCTTGTGCCAATGTCAGATTCAGAAAGTGAATTTCCATGTAAGTGATCAATTAACACTTAATCAAATGAGCTTAATGCGAAATACCCCATATTCACATTTATTTTGTGATCAGGACATTTCTACACTACTATGAACCATTGTGAATGCTTCTGTTTTATCACCCTGAGAGGATCAGGTTAAATAGAAATGTGCATATCTTGAACACCACACACAGTACTGAGGATTTGACTGCAATAATCTAAACATGCTGCATATTATATCATCATTTGCAACATGCCAGTTCTGAAAAAGCTTCCAGACGTACAATTCCTTCACACACACACACAGAGCACATTTTCCTGCCCCCTCCATTAATGCGTTTAAAACTCTAGGAATACTGCAAGACATACTCAGAAAATAACCTACCTTCCATCATGGTGGCAGAATTGCATTCCTCAATTTCCAAGAAGCCTGAAAAAATACAGGAAAATTCGATTCCAGTTACCAGATGCTTAATGTAAGTCCTTAAAATAAATGCTTTAGATCCCTGATTTGTACATCAGCCAGAGCAAAATGAAAAAGAACGCTAAGGCGAAAAACAGGCCATGGATGCTGCTGTATCCATATCACCTACAGTATCACAGAAGGATGCTGAAAGAGAAAGGGAGAGAAAGAGAGCTGGCTTGGCTCACACGCCTGCCAGCGTCTCAGCCAATCCCTCCTGCTCTGTACCTCGTCACATGGTAGCTTGCTTGCATCTCCTGACACAATACCCCTCGAGAACACAAGAACCCATTTCCCATTTTTCCCCCCACTTTCACCAAACGCATAACCCCTTTTCGTACCTTGTGACGCACTTCCCCTCTTTATAAGCCTATTGCAGCAGCTGGGTGAACAAGATTAATTATCAGCCACTGTCAGATTAAGAGAGGGCTCTGCCGTGAAATGTGCACATAAGCAGGACTGCAAAAAAAAAAAAAAAATATCAAGTCTGAATAAATAATCAGATTTTACTAGCATTGTATGTGTCCCTCCATTCAGTGCAATTACATTCTAATAATATCAGTGCATTCAGAATGTCAGTTTCTGTATATCTCTGAAACAGAGGCTGTAGCTTTGCTTCACATTAGTGTCTGCTGATCCCTCTTCTCTCTCTCTCTCAGCTATTCAAGAGAAAAATCAATTGGACTGACGTCACATCATAAACAATTATCCCCAAAAGGATGATGCAGAAGAAATTTCATCCAGACCGCCTTCAAGACAGCCTTGGAATTAATTTCGCATGAAGAGCATCAGAACCAAAGAGCAGGGAATTGCCATTAAAAAGAGGAAACAAAAGACACACATAAGGGAGTGGGGCTCTCAAATCAGGCTGGAAATGCATGAGAATTTCAGGGGTGAGGTCAGGGGAGGGAAAAACCAAAGCTACGGATAGCAGATTGCAGCCATTCAGCATGTACAACCCCTAAAAACAGAAGCACAACCTGTATTAGCTTCAGCAGTTATCAGAGTCATCTCTTAATTATAGTATTGTGTGTGAAATGCTCAAACAAGCTTTTTTTTTTTCCTGCCAAGCATGCTGAAATCATCCTTCTACAGGATTCCACTTGAGTCTGATACTGTAAGCTGAGAAAGCGTTCTCTCTTAGAGAAGCAAACTGCTACCGCTCATGAATTTCTCTGCCATTTATAGCTACCTCTGGATTTTCTATGGGACCCATCACTCCAGTATCTGAGTCAATCCTTATCTGTGGTCATGGTGTGCGTTTTTTTAATGTCTCCATAGTAGTTTTCTGCTATGCAATTTTAAACCAAGTCAGATGGGTCAGGATAGAATTTAACCTTTAAAAAAAAAAAGGGGGGGGGGGGAAGGCACACAGAGATGATTGAGAGATTTAACACTTTTAGAGCAGTTATCAGACATGTTACTGGAACTATACAGGTTATATTCTTGACGCACCTAATGAGGTGTATCTGACGCAGAAAAGGAATTTTTGCTAATAAGAAAATGCTTCCAATTCCCCCACACTTTGTGCCAAATATGCCATTTCCACAACTGCAGGAAAAGGGAGAAATCTCTCACGTCTTCATTTGGAGCATTACTACTTGCCATTTCCTTCCACTGATAGGCAAAATTTTGGCCCAAGGCTGCATAATTAATCTGCTCTGGTGCAGAGGTCAGCCCACAGGCAGCATGTTACAGAATCAAGGTCTTAGAATGCAGGGTCTTTGGGGTAGAACCCGGGCCTTAGTCTCAGTCAGTTTATTTAGTTAAGTGTCTTAGGTTAAGAGAGGACAGTGACTGTAAATGCCAAAAGTTAAATAAGGGATGGATTGGGAGAGGGAGTCTCAGCATGCCTGACCAACTCCAAAATACCCCTAGGCCACGCCATCTGCCTGATACAGTGCAGCCCCAGTAGGTGCAAGTGTTCCGTGCGGCTCTTTTAGAATTTCTCCAATGAGGTGGGGCATTTGCATTTAATGAACACAGGGTTTATTATAAAAGGAGAAAAAAAAATACATGAAAATCAATCAGGCAGAAGAAAAAACGTTTAACACAGTAAAGATCTTCCAGTTCTTATATGCATACCTGCTTTGGGACCTCTCTCCACTTGCCTCAGCTTGTGACGATTTCCTTGACTTTTACAGACAGAAAAGCTGCCCTCCCAACCCCTAGCCAGAAATCTAAAGAGGCAGCTCCCAAAAGTTTTCCATAGTGTGGACCACACTTTAGTAGGGAGAACATTCCCCTTCCATTAAACAAATGACAACCCTGCAGCAACTACAGCACAACTCAAGTAATATTAGGAAAGCATGTAAAATGTATTTAGCGGTCTATGAATGCCATGTAGCAGATGGAAATAAGGAGTTAGCACCTGCAGATTACCAGCAAGTGATCCACTGAGCAGTGTGGAAACACTGACCTAAAGGAAAGAGGAGTGGCACAGTTATTTGTATACCCCACAAGCTTACAATCAAAGTAGTCAAGACAGACGGATGGGTGAGGAGAAAGGAAGTATTATCCCTATTTTATTGATAGGAAACTGAGAAACAGAAAGATTAAGTGACTGCCCAATGTCATTTAATTTCCCCATTCCTGAGCATATAGGTGCTGCAACTAGGGGTGCTGGGCATGTTACCGCACCCTCTGGCTTGAAGTGGTTTCCATTACATACAGGGTTTACAGTTTGGTTCAATTTTGGTCAATTTCCTGTATGCCCACGGTCATACAGAAAATTTGTGGCAAAGACAAAGTATTGAACCCAGATCTCCTGGGACCCAGCCCAATGTCCCAACCGGAAGGCCATCCTGCCACTCACCTCTACTTTAGTCACTCACCAAAACACCTACAAAATTTAAATTAAATCAATTCTTTTTTAAAACTAAAATCAAAATTCAAGTTCTCTGTAAAAGCCCAGAAATCTTTAATCTCTCACCTCTTGGCCTAAAGAATTGATTGGCCAACAAACTCAGCCTGGAATAAATCTAAAACCTCCATTTTCTAATACTTTCTCCAGGAATCCTGCTACATTTAAAGAATATTACAAAATATGCGGAGAGTGGAGAGACTAAACTTGGCAATAAAAGACAACAGGGAAAAAGGAGGAGGATCCGGGGAACTACAGGGGAACTCACCTCAGTCCCTGGAAAAATCATGGAGCAGGTCCTCAAGGAATCAATTTTGAAGCACTTAGAGGAGAGGAAAGTGATCAGGAACAGTCAGCATGGATTCACCAAGGGCAAGTCATGCCTGACTAACCTAATTGCCATCTATGATGAGATAACTGGCTCTGTGGATGAGGGGAAAGCAGTGGACGTGTTATTCCTTGACTTTAGCAAAGCTTTTGATACAGTCTCCCACAGTATTCTTGCCAGCAAGTTAAAGAAGTATGGGCTGGATGAATGGACTATAAGGTGGATAGAAAGCTGGCTAGATCGTCGGGCTCAGCGGGTAGTGATCAATGGCTCCATGTCTAGTTGGCAGCCGTTATCAAGCGGAATGCCCCAAGGGTCGGTCCTGGGGCTGATTTTGTTCAATATCTTCATTAATGATCTGAAGGATGGCATGGATTGCACCCTAAGCAAGTTTGCAGATGACACTAAACTGGGAGGAGTGGTAGATGCTGGATGGTAGGGATAGGATACAGAGGGACCTAGACAAATTAGAGGATTGGACCAAAAGAAATCTGATGAGGTTCAACAAGGACAAATGCAGAGTCCTGCACTTAGGACGGAAGAATCCCACGCACTGTTACTGCTAGGGACCGAATGGCTAGGCAGCAGTTTTGCAGAAAAGGACCTAGGGGTTACAGTGGATGAGAAGCTGGTATGAGTCAACAGTGTGCCCTTGTTGCCAAGAAGGCTAATGGCATTTTGGGCTGTATAAGTAGGAGCATTGCCAGCAGATTGAGGGACGTGATTATTCCCCTCTATTCAGCATTGGTGAGGCCTCATCTGGAGTACTGTGTCCAGTTTTGGGCCACACACTACAAGAAGAGTGTGGAAAAATTGGAAAGAGTCCAGCGGAGGGCAACAAAAATGATTAGGGGGCTGGAGCACATGACTTATGAGGAGAGGCTGAGGGAACTGGGATTATTTAGTCTTCAGAAGAGAGGAATGAGGGGGGATTTGATAGCTGCTTTCAACTACCTGAAAGGCGGTTCCAAAGAGGCTGGATCTAGACTGTTCTCAGTGGTACCAGATGACAGAACAAGGAGCAATGGTCTCAAGTTGCAGCTGGGGAGGTTTAGGTTGGATATTAGGAAAAACTTTTTCACTAGGAGGGTGGTGAAGCACTGGAATGGGTTACCTAGGGAGGTGGTGGAATCTTCTTCCTTAGAGGTTTTTAAGGTCAGGCTTGACAAAGCCCTGGCTGGGACGATTTAGTTGGGAATTGGTCCTGCTTTGAGCAGGGGGTTGGACTAGATAACCTCCTGAGGTCCCTTCCAACCCTGATATTCTATGATTCTCTGCTTTAAATGAACAAATTGAGAGGGGTAGAGTAAGCAAAATCTTTTCGGAGGTTGTGAGCTTTAGACTCCCATACAAAGTCATTCTGATCATAGCCCAGTGTATCATAGGATTATACTACAGCACTGATCATTGGCAACTATTGAGCACTGTGTTTTATGAAAGCTTCACAAATACACAAACATCATAACATGCATATTAAATACTGAACTTATACTGCACCAGCATCCAAAGACCCCAATCAGAGTTGAGACACCATTTCACTAGACACTGTACAGGGACATACAAAGACACCATCCCCGCCCTGAAGAGCTTATGGCTCCCGCATCTCATTTCTTACAATATCTGTAGCCTAGCTTCTGCTGACACTGCCTTTGGAAATGCTACAGGAGTTCAATGCTGTCTAAAGTTACCCTGGCTGCTTTATTTAATGTACTCAAGTTTTTTGGTTCTATATAATAATTAAAATGGGCAAAGCAATTAAGATGCCATTGAGGCAGCCAGTTAAATATGAGGAAGGGGGAGAAGGAAACGTCAAAGATTGGCCTTGAACTTGGAAGACTAATGCTACAACTAAGTGTTCTTAAAAAAAAAAATAAAAAAAACCACCACCACGGGTAATACGCCACATGAACAGGTAAGAATAGCCTTGCATGTGGTTTGATAGCTGTTCTTTATCCATGTCCATTCCAAGGTGGTGTACTTGTACAGCTGGGACATACTTAGATAACACTTTTACAGGCTTTGGAGGTATTTCAGCAGGTGAGGAGAGCATTCAAAAAAGGGCTGCTAGAAGGTTAGCCTCGGCAGCCTTTTCCCTAAATAGGTTGAACCGCTGTGCCTGCAACCGATGTGGCCTTTTCCTAAGACTGGTCAGCAGCTCACCTCATCCAGCATTCATGGCCTTTCATCTGGTTACATCAACTTGCTGCGTATGCAGCATATGTGACCTAACACCTTTTCTCTGGACAGGCCAGCCCATTATGCCAGGTGTGTTTTCTGACTATCAGAGCTCATTATCATAAGTCAAATTACCCATGGGTACCTTATCATCAGAGAGGACCTGTATTTTTCCAAAAGGGTTCAGAAAGTGCCAGTAGTTCATTAATTCACTTATGCTGTGTGCAACCAACACAGCATACCAAATCTATTATTTACCTACCTTCATTATCTCGATTTACACACACACACCCTAACATCTACACAGTTGTCTGTATAAAAAGGTTTTTGCATTTATTTTTAAAATATGCAATTTAACTCTCCATGCACTATACAGACTGCAAAAAAATTAAACTGATCTAGTTTAAAATCAGTGGGTCATCCCTGGTATAGCTTCCATACAACTCGACTGTGTTCAGTGGAGTTACGATCAGGGATGCACGTCCCATTTAGTTTAACAGGACAGAAAATGTTAAACCTGTCTGCAGAGCCACACTGTTAAATTCTTAACCTTTGAAATAATTACACCTTTGAAATAAACTAGCACTATTTAGCAGAAGTGCTGTTGCACGCATTCAGTGTTGTGTGACTATATTTCCAATTTGGAAAATTCAGTCCTACAATATATATCCTGTTGCTCTCTCTCTAAAACACATGGTGCCTCATTTTGCAGGATTTATATTCCTATCAATATTTCTAAAACAAGTAAAAACAGGCATGACTTTTACTGCAAACCTGTCTCCCATGCTGGGTAATAGGCCAATAAATTATATTTACTGTCTGTAGAGTTATAGAAGCAGCCTGGGAGAATTTGTCAGAGCTTTATTTCTGAAACTTACAGTGGTCTCCATATTACTTTGGCATTTATTACATTAGTTTAGGGAGGGCACTGGAAGGTGACAGCATCAGTTATTATTTTTGCAGCATGCAATGCCAATATTAGTTTACAGAGGAGACAGCGTAGCCTAGTGGATAGCGACTCAGGGGACCTTGGGGCAGTTCCTGGCTCTATTACTGCTTTGCTTGATGACCTCAGGGAAGTGACTTCCCTTCTCTGTGCCTCAGTTTCCTCACCTGCAAAATGGGGATAATCACACTGACCTCCTTTGTAAACAGCTTTAAGAACTATGGATGAAAAGCACTATATAAAGGCGAAATATTATTATATGGTTTTTTCAACACCAAGGACAATCAGTGCCAAACCTTCGTAACATAAACGGCTAGGGACAGACCCCAAGAGGTCCCAAGCACCTGCAATTCATGTTGACTCTACTTATAGTTGCAGATGCTCAGCATCTCACAGGATCAGGACCTAACATGCAGTACATGACACTAAAAGAGTGCCCATCTGTGTGAGATAGCTATAAGCAAGTTCTTACATTTTAATCTGCTCTTTTACAATTTTTTTTTTAAATAAATACTATTAAAATCCATGCATTAGTCAAATTAGCTAAACATACTCCTACACTCGGGGTGCTCTACAAAACTTAAGACAATAATTCATACCAAAATTTTAAACTGTAACTCATTCATCAGATTGCCCCAAATTAACCCCTTAAACAAGGAAGTCCATTAACAACTCCATCCATGCGCCTCCTTCCAAAATGCCCATAAAGTTAATAAATCCAGTCTCTGATGGACCAAACCCAAAGATCCTGCACAGAGCATGCCCTGCCAGCATGCTACTCTTTTAAAGTAGCTTAGCTGTAATTATTGTCAAGTCCGGATTTCACAATATTTTAAAACTGTATTTACTGATATTTGGATAGCAGAAGTGCTTGAATTTTCATTCGGACCCTTAAGGAAATGCTTTTGCAGCTTATACATAAGCAGCCTAAGCTTGACTGACTGGAAAAAAAGAAAATGAGTCATACAAACACATTACTCATATCTGAAAATAAAGTCATGCTTTAGGTACACGTGACAGGCCCCTGTTGTAGCCCGTGCATGCCTGACTCCTCCTATGCTATTTGCTCCCAGTGGTTCTCCCCATATGGCTTGATAGACAAGGTACCTTCTGGACACTGACTGCCAACTACAAGGAGCTTTAGATTCTGAATGGAGAGGGATTTGCTAAATAAAGCTTAAATCCGTCAGATTCATCCCCAGTCAGGATATGGCAACAATAAATCCCATCGTATTAATGGAAATAACTAGGTAGCCAATGAATTGTTTACATATTAGCATTCAAGGTTTGACAACCATTTCATTAGCATATTAGCATTCAAGGTTTGACAACCATTAAATCCATAATTTAAATGTTTACTAAAAATAAGCTCATACATTTATGCTAGTTTAAATGAAAAACAGAACCTTTATGAAAGAGGCTTTATGCGCTGAATGTCTAATTAGACATGAGAAGCTGTAATTAAACAGATTTCATGATTCCTCCCCATTTGCTTGGAAAACAGATTTCTCACGATTAGTGACCATTTGTGCATTCTGATAAGAATACCATTGTGCAGAGTCTGGTTTTGGATTTCTACTGTGTAGTACTCTGCAGACTGATATTCATTTGCCTTGGGTTATAAATTACTGTAGGCAAGGGATTTTAGTTTGGCATTTAGTGTACTGTGGATCATGAGATTTACATTTCACTATAAGAATTAAAAAGAAACTATCTAGGTTGGGATAAAAACATTGACTAAAGTGGCACTTTAAAAAAAAAAAAAAAAGAGCTTGTTTCAAATGGTTTCTGTAATGTGAACTAATTTGTTACTGTCTGTGCTAGAAAAAACATCCTCACTAGAACCCTTTTATCTAAGACTATCTTCAGACTACAGAGCCAGGGAGATGTTGATTAGACAGTCGATTGGAAACACAGCTCTTCAAAATACACTTGTACAATCTAGAAATGCAGCCATGTTTGAACATAAAACAGTAAAGGCTATATAATGTAAGTCAACTGAGCCACCCAGCCTGTCTAACTGGTTTCAGAGTTGACTAGTATGACCTTTTCAAGCTTCTTGGGTCTGAAGTACAAATAATGTTTTACAGCGTATTTGAAATTCACCCCCCCTTTTGTATGTAAAAGAAAGAAGCTGGGTATCTTCTAAGAGCTTACGAAAATGAAACCTGACAGACACCAGTCTCTGATGTCTCTGGTTCATCCCTGTATGTCAGTACAATGAGCTAATTGACTTCCAAGCAGAGCACACGGATATTAACTGAATTGTTCAATTACACGTCACAATATTCATTTCTCTTATGTAGAGCTGTGGTGTTTTATACTATCATAATAAACCTACACAAAACTGATTCCAGATGCAGAAAGTTCTTCCAATCCCCCTTTACTGTCACTTTGTGACACACACAAAGTTCCTATTCAGGACGCAGCTGCTCCATTAATTCCCTGAAGTTTCTGGCATACCTTAGTTGCAGCCTGAAGGGTTAGGTTTTCCCCCATGGATAATGAACAACCGTATACTTTTCATCTGAGTGACCTATTTTGAGATTAAAAGAAACAAACCAAACAAGAAAGAATAAAAATAAAATCTCCAAAGAGAGCACAATGCCTCCCCCCTCTCTACAGTACATGCCACTCAAGCCCTGCCCCACAAAACGGCCCTGCCCCTGCAGACAAAAGACTGCTAGAGACCTGCAGTACACAGAAGCCATAACCACAGCACCTAAATAGCTACAGACACTACATGGAGGTCCCACCAGAAGCTCCTTTGTTCAGACTCTCTGGCTACTATTTGCTCAGTCATCTTCTCACTTCTTGACTGATAGCTAAAGTTTCAAGAGACCTCATCTCCCCTTTAGGCACCAAAACAAGTAGCCACACACGGGGTGCTGAGTTCTTCTGAATATTCTTCTTTGAGTTCCTCACTGCTCCTCTAGCAGGGGAGGGTAAGTGGATATTATCCTTAAAGGATATATATTTAAAGTGACAAGGGCCAGCTGTGCCCCTTGATAAGCCCAATATCTGATTTCTGTTTATTGATAATTGTGCTTAAGATTTTTACTATATTTTCTCACTGACAAAGCTATTTTAAAATAGAAATATGCAGCCATTTAAAAACAATTGGAACAAGCAAAGGCTTAATTAAACAATAAAGAAAGTTAATTATTTCATAGACTCAGGCTCTGCACATTGCTGGTCCATAAATAACTGCATAATCTTATTACTGTTACCCTCATCTTTCTGCACCCTCCCCCTGTTTTGTTACTCTCACTTCTTGCATTTTAACCAGACACATATGCACATGAGCAAAGCTGCTCATGTGAGTAAAGGTATGTACTGTGCATAAGATCTCAATCCTGCTGTGAGAATGGCCAGCCCCTCTTGCAGGATTGGGGTCTTATAGGGTTTGGGACAGAGACAATGACATTCTATATGATTGTACAGAGCCCAGTACCCTGGGGCCTCAGTCCTCATTGAGGCCTCTAAAGATTATTGACATACAAATAATAATTATAGTTCTCTACTGGAACAATATAATTTGAAGCCACTTCTACCTACCGATGTAGTTTCTGTTTCTCAAATGAAATGAGTAAATATGTAACTATAACTTTTTCATTCCTGGTATTAGTACACTTAAATGTGCAACCTTCAGACACTCAACGTTTTAAATGGAATTTCTTCTCCTCCACCCCCCCAGAAAGTGAAATTCCAGAATATGAAATTATTTTGCTAGTCACCCCTGAAATGCCTTGCCCCACACATTTGCAGGCCTCCTAAGACTAAGTCTACTCTGCAATCCGACATACCTGAGCTATCTTTGTTGTAGCTAGCTCAAATAACAACAGTGGCGAAGCTGTGGCAGCCCAGGCTGGCCACTTGAGTACATTCATAGGTCCTTGGGTGCGGTTGTACAGAAATCAGCCTCTATCTTGAGAGAATTAGGAGCTACAGATCACCTGCTTTCAGAGATCCAAGCCCACAGAGCAAGCTTACAAGTGCCAAAGAACAGCAGCAACCTCAATCGCTGACTTGTTATCAAAAAGCAAGAACTCCTGTGTTCTTAAGCAGGTCTGCAGCTACAGAAGTTTAGGGGGATGAAGACCGAGGGCCCAAATGGAAGAGCCATTGAAATGGAAAGTGGGTTTGCATGGAAAACTCTAAACCCTACATACGTTGGTTCCCCCCCATGAACCAAGAGTTTGGTGCTATTAAAACTTCTATGATCCCAGGACATAAAGGCACAAATGTTTTCCACTGATGTCCAACTATCAATAGCTTCCCAAGACCCTCCTTCCTCAATGTAGTCAGCTCATCTCCTGCGCCTTCTGCAAACCTTAGAGGTTCACAAGAGGACCCCCTCTCAGTCCTTACACTGAGGCCAGGACATGCAAAGAGAGCTTCCCTCAGCTTATGCCAACTTCAGTTCACTTTCAAGATGCTGCTGGATCAACCTCAGACTCCCCTGAACCACTGACTGCCTTAACTGCACACTGAATTTAGAAGAAAACCACATTCTAACTTCCATGCCAGATTTCAACTCTCTGATTCAGACTGTAGAATGTTTTAAAACTGTTTTTATAATAAAGACTATTTCCCTACTTTCTACCACAAAAATATCTGAACCATTTTCCTATCTAATCTTAAAAAAAAAAAAAAAAAAAAAAGCCAGAACTTCTTCCCCCACTATCATGTCAGCATTATAAAACCATTTGCCCTGAGTGTGTAAAGGAAACTAAACGTATTTGCTGAGTTGTGGGTGAGTGGAAAGACAGTAGTTCTATTTTGTTTTGTCCTTTTCATTCACACACACCTCTCTCAAACGAGAAATATAATAAAAGTTTGATGAATAGAAGAAAGAAAGAAACTATGGGTAGAAGCATGACATAGTAACCTGAGCACAGGACTGGTTGCCAGGAAGACCTGAGTTCTATCCCCAGCTGTTACCATAGACACAGGGAACAAAGCCATGAAGAGTCAAAGCTTCCCTTTTTAAAAAGTGGGGCTGATAATACTTGACTATCCCCAGGCACGCTGGGGGATTAATTAGTTGATGTTTGTAAAACCTCTCAGAGGCAGAAAGTGATACACAAGAGAAGTGTTATTACTTCCAACAGTTCTGGTAGAATGTGCACATGCTGAACTAAAAAGCAAGCCATACAATAAAAACAAGAGAAGCGAAATTTGAGATAATTTTTCTTACCTGCAACAGACACTAGCGGTGCTGATGTTTTGGCAGCTTGGAAGGACCTCCCCCCTCTTTCAGACATATGCCTCCTTCACTCTTTTAAAGAGCCCACCAGGTGGTCCTAGGGATGTTGGGAAAATCTATTATTTTTTCCCTCTTCTTTTGAGTTTGCTTGGCTTGAACATTTATCTGAATTAGATTCAGAGAGATAACTCATAAGAAGTCTTTAAAACATGACAACAAAGCCCTTAAACTTGGATAGAGCCATGTGACCGCAGTCTGAAGTGAATAAAGGGAAAGAAGCAGTGTGTTTCAGCTGTAATAGGAAAAGGGAAAATCATGCTTTTTAGGAGCTGCCAACAGAAAAAGCCAGAATGCAAAGCTTATAATTAAGGGAAATCCCTCTTTCTCTAGGGACATTAGAAAGAAAGTTGTAATGCATGTGCATTAAGCGCTTGCAATCCAATGGGCTAGCCAAGTTTTCTAATGCCTTTTGGTGTTACTTCCCTGACTTACAAGAGCCAGTTTGTTTTCCTGAAGCTCTTGAGGCTGATGCTAGTACCTGATGTCAGATGGTTTTTTAAGACATAAATTTACCATATAACTTTTTTTGTCTTCAAGTGTGTGACTTTAGAAATCAATACAATGTGTCTTAAAACTAAATTTAAAGACTCTTTGCCTTTACATAGAGGTGGGATGCAAGCCACATTCTTTACTACTACTCAAAAACTGAAATAAAAAGATACCTTGCAGTAGGAAAATGTTGCACTCCTTCCTCATTAGATCTGCTACTGGTTATACTTTGCAACACTCTGCTACCATGGTGGCCTGTAACACTCTCAAACAACATAGCTACTGGTTCGATGAAGTCCTGCATGAATTAGCTCTATAGTGCCTCCCACAACAGGGAGGGTGGAGATAAGACACAGCTGTTAGCACAAAGCATCCTAAATTAAAAAAATAAACAAACTACAGCTTCCTTAACTTGGCTATTGAGCAATTCTTGTCTGCAGGTCACGCAAATTAATCCTTTTAAAATAAATTTTAGTTCTAGCATTCAGATTTTTTTGTTATAACAAACATTTAGAATTCAGAAGTCTTTTCACATCAGACTATAACCTCCTTAAGGGGTCAAAATCTTCACCAACGCTACCAGACAAGCCATTTATCTACAGGAAGGGCAAGTCTAACTGTATCTTTAGAGGAGGAATGAGAATCAATTAGCAGACAGCACTTCATTTCTTCTCATCTCACCACATGCCCCTCCCTCACCCATGAAGCTCCCACCATTCTTCCTGACCCCCTTCCATCCTCTATTTTCTTTTAAAAAGAGAAACTTAATTTATTGCTGCCCCTGTCAGCCCCACTGTTATGGCTTCCAGGAGGGCACCACAGCCAAATGTGTCTCCATAGGACCATCTCCATCTGCAATATTTGATTTATGGTTTCCTTCAGATTTGCAGTGCTGGATTTATTGGGTAGTGTTTCTTTAACTGAATGACCCCAAAGGACCATCAGATGAGGTCTTTCAGTGCAAGAGGGAGAAATGTAGTGTGCTGTACAGCTGTGATCCATAAGCATAACATATGCTGATCCATTAGGACTCAGAAGCCAGAAATTTAACAGCAGTGGAGGGCATCTCCATGAAAATTGGGTAGTTCCTGTTATATATCACATGTGTAATCGCCCTTTGGAATCTAGTTTGCTTATACAGAGGTATTCTCTCCTATTGAATGGGGAGACAAGAACCTAATTTATAAAATGTCCCTAAACACATCAGATGAATTTTGCTTATAAAG
Organism: Terrapene triunguis; assembly: GCF_002925995.2. Taxonomy (NCBI): domain Eukaryota; kingdom Metazoa; phylum Chordata; order Testudines; family Emydidae; genus Terrapene; species Terrapene triunguis. Next base: position 50,243,688 of record NW_020664561.1, read on the forward strand.
CACAACTTTACTGGCAATATCCATAACATCTTGTGACCATGTGAAATGGGAGTGTATTGTAAATAATGATGTATACTGCTGACAGAGAAGACCAGCTACCTTCCAGAGGAGTGAGCATCTAAAATGAGCTCTGGTTCTTAGTAGAAGATATGACTAGAAATGAACCTAACTGGGGAACACATGCCTCAGCTAAAATGGGTAATGGTTTTAAAATGACAGTATCTAGGTAATCCAGTCCCAAATTTGACCAAGATTTGCTCCCCTCTCCCCACTAGCTTTCAAAGTATACCTCTACCCCGATATAACGCGACCCAATATAACACGAATTCGGATA